>NW_026594428.1:19918479-19985925 GCF_907164565.1 Psammomys obesus
GTCTGTGTATGCATGTATATACTATGTATGTGTGTACATTTGTGTGCATGTGTGTGTGAGTGTAAGGTTTAGAAGCACTTGACTAGGTCCTAACTCTGGGGTCTTTGGAGTCAGTGCTGGTAGCCTCAGTGCTGGCCTGCACCCCCCCCCCCGCACTGCTTCTGAGTCTATGTGCCCCTGGTGGACTCAAAATTAATTTTTTTACAGACTTAACTGTAAAAAAGCAAATAGGAGTGCTTATGTAATATAGGAGAGCTATAAATGATATGGTATCCTGTGTACAGCCCTTTTCCCCTCCACCCCCAAAAACCAAACAACCATTGAGCACTGGGTTTCATGAGAACACACAAAACAACCCTCAGAAACTCTCCTTTTGCCCTAAAGAAGTACAAATTACAGGTGCACAAGTTATTAAACACTTACAGAAAAGAAAGTCACAGAGGTGCTTAGCCCTTTCAAAGAACAGGAGGAAGAGGTCAAGCAGGGAGCAACCAATAATTTGGTTTATATATCGTGACCTTAATCCATTTGCACTTTGCAAGCTCAGAAGTGTTTCTACGAAATGTGAATCTGTCAAACATTAGAGCAGAGATGTTGTGTTCAGAATTGCATCACTTGCTTTTTTCGCATGGTGACAAGAGGCAAACATGCCCTTGTTAGTAAAAATGATGTGGTTACAAATGAGAAATGTGTCCTTAAATATTTCTCAAATTCAACTTCAACTTTTAATACTCATTAGTTTTTTTTTTTTTTTGAGATCTATAAATAGGTCAGAACTGACCTATTTATAGAAGAACCATTGAGTTGGCTTCTCTTGGAATAATTTAAGAGACAGTAAATACATTCAATAATTTGAAATGTTTCTTTAATATTGTAGTTAACATTTTGTTGCTAATGAGCTACTCTTAAATGGTATGGTTCCTTGGAGAATACAGTTAAATGCAGCCTTTCCTTGAGACTCTCGATATAACAATTTGCAGAGAGAATTAGTTATCTGGAACACTGTAGGGCAAGGAGGACAACACAAAATCTGAGCACAAGGGAAACAGCAGATCACATATTCTTATTTTATTTCAGATTTATCTTCATTGAGACCATGGTTAGTATTCTCTGCAAAGCCGTGAGTGTTCTTCTAGCCTTTAAATTGGTGCTGTCCAAGGATATGGCTCAATGAGGATGTCAGCAAACTACAGCTATTTGTAAGCCATAAATTTCAGAAAATTGATGTGTACCTACTATTTCCATCAGTTCCCCAAGAGCAATGAGATGGCATGCTCAAGAAAAGATGTTTGTACTGATACAAACAAGGTCGAAAGAAGCCCATGGAGGTATCGTAGTCTGTCCCGAGTGGAGCGATAGCAACGACAAGCTACCTCTGTCACTCCCTTTGAGATTAAGGTTGTGAGTGAGCCTGATGTGAGGTCGGCAGCCAGCAAGTCCCAGCAATGCTCCTGTCTCTGCCTCTCATGGTGCTGGGGTTACAGGTGTCCCTATCTGCTCCTGGCTTTTTCCCCCCAGTGGGAGCCAAGGAGTCTAATTCAGGTCTTCATGCTTGCTCAGTAAGGGCTCTGGCCCTCTTATCCATCTCCATAGTCCTTAATAAGATAATTTACCTGCTTTCTAAAACTTTAAAAATGGAACCTTTGTTGTGCTGTAGTGATGTAAAAATTGTCTGTGCCATGTGCTTTGCTATCATGTCTACCTCACACACCACAGATGACATAAACATAACTGGATTTTTATAAATGAGATAGCCTGTGATAACTGTCATATTTGGAGTTTCTATTGGTGTGATGAAGCACCATGTCCAAAAAAACAAGTTGGGGAGGAAAGGGCTTAATTGGCTTATACTTCCATTATCACTGTTCATCATCAAAGGAAGTCAGTAAACAAACTTAAACAAGGCAAGAAGCTGGAGGCAGGAGCGGATGCAGAGGCCATGGAGGCATGCTGCTTAGTGGATTGCTCAGAAGGGCTTGCTCAGCCAACCCAGGGATGGCACCACTCACAGTGGGATGGTCCCTCCACCAATCAGTCACTAAGAAAAAGCTGGATCTTTTGAAGGTATATTTTCAATTGCGGTTCTATTCTTGCAGATAACTCTAGCTTGTGTCAAGTTGACATAAGACTGGGAAGGACAGTAATACTCTGTTTCCAGAGTTTTAATTAAAGAGAACAAGGAGGGGTAAGAAAACATATATGAAAGTATAAAGAGATAGAGAAATGGTTAACTCTTTTGTCAAGAAGCTAAAGCTATATTACAAATGAGAAGAATTTATGGTAAGAATGCATACATCTCTCCATGCTGAAAATAGTATAATTATTCACTAAAGGAAGAATACTATTAGGCATGAGAGAAAAGTATTCACTATATTGTTTGAGGAACTAACTATCCAGGCTTCTCCCTACCAAGCTGATCTTGAGGCTTCTTCTTCATCAGTCTGATTAGCGCCCCAGGTGTACAACCAGATCTATTCAGCATGATGATTTCTAGTGAATTATAGCAGAGAAATTAAATTGACCACAGCAGAATTTGTAGGACTCATAATTGAAGTACAGCATTAAAATTTACCCCCTGAAGCCTCCTCAGAAGGACTCTGGCTCTTAGGCTATCTATGGAAAGGCATGTTTGACAGGTCAGATGAGGAAATAAGTACATCCTGGCTTGTGAAATAGTGGATGTAGGGAGAAGTCTGTTACATGAAAATACTGGTGTGGTGTATTCATGAGCAGCAGCGTGGAACTGCAGTTGACATCATGTTTAGATGGTGGCATCTGTAACACAGACCTCAAGAAAAGAGGTAATCATAAAGAAAATGCCAGATTACTCCATTTGTAATCTGTTTATGCAAATAAGGCTAGCCCAAACCGCCTTGTCATGGATCTTTATATAACTAGAATTTATACAAACTCTTCCTTTCAAATAACTTTAAAATTCTTTCAACATGTCTGTACACAGACTGGGGTTCACTTTACATTTTCCTTCCTGTGTCTGGTTGATAACTGGAGTGCTTGGCCTTGGTCTTAGAAATGTAGTTAAGTTATTTTGGAGACTAGGCTTTTTGTAAGAATGGAAGTGGAATATCAGTGTGCTGCAGAGACCTTGCATAGCTGCCTTCAGAAAGCAGATGCTAATTAACCCTGGACCTGAGTATAAAATGAGGAGAAACACTGTTTTATCCTGCACCTAGCAGGCATGATAAATCTTAATGAAAAATGAACCCCACAAACGATGGGTATAAAAACCTATCTATAATTTATTTACATAAAGTTAAATATCAAATTTATTCTGCCAAAAGATGCCAAAGTAAAGGTCAGTGGAAAATTATTCCCTGATGAAAAGAAACTGTTGGAAGAAAAGGAATAAATCATATTATTGTCCCAAACACTTGAGGCCAAAATAATCCATTTTATGTATGTTATAAAGAGATATAAATCACAAATTGTTATGGAACAAATGCCCTCCCCCAAAAGTAAAGATTCAAATGTTCATAGATCCTGTGAGTATAGAATTCAAACCAGGCACATCAGAGAAAACTGGACTCTACTGCACAATGTCCAGGTCCCCTACTGAAGGTCAAAGTTGTCTGAAAATTCAGCTGGCAGCTGAGAACTCACAGTGAACTGAAGAAAGATCTCGATCTATCTATCTATCTATCTATCTATCTATCTATCTATCTATCTATCTATCTATCTTTTATTTTGGAAGAAATGACTTGGTTGGGTTTCCTTAAAACACGTTGAGTTTTAGTTATTAGACTTCCAAGAGCAAGTCTACTAACTAACAGGGCCAGACTGGGTTGTGAGGGAAGTGAAAGACTGTGGCCCAGCCTTGTACCTCATGTAAGGCTGTTCTCAGACACTCTCTTTGCCTCCCCCATGAATCCCTAAGCATAAGTCCTAGGACATGTCTCCTGAAAGGAGTGTCAGCAACATGGTGGAAGAAAAAACATTAAAGGATTTCATGACTGGAAACATGAAATCAGCCTGAGTTTCTGAACAGGAAGTGTGTTAGATAGGCAAAATTTAAGGGGATTGTGGGTAAATTAAGAAAGAAACGGACCCAGTAAGGAAACGTGCTTGAATCGAAATTCTGGGTAATGGGTGAGAAGCCTAGGAACTGAGTTCTGTGAGCATATTCACAAACAGAGTAAATGCATAATGATAGATAAGCATATACAAGCAATTTAGATTTAGAACAGTTTCTGATAGGGTTTTGGATTAGTCTTATTCATTCTTGCTGAATGCCTGTCCCAAAAACAGAAAACGAGAGAGAGAAAACAAAACCAATTTGCAAAAATGGTTTTAGGGTTTGTTTCTTTACCATAGGCTTGAATACCTTTATTCATGAAATTCAAATGATGCTATCAACCACATCTTAAAGACCAATTCTCAAGTGGTTCCTTCTATGTTATCTCGATACTGTCATCTGTAATTGTTAGGACTAGGAATCTTGACTTCCACCTAGTAGGCTACTGTTAATTTCCTGTTTTCAATGGATCTCTTTTGACTTAAAATATTTTTATTTGTGCACAGCACATGATTTGATTACTTTGAAATATTATGTATTTTTACTAAGTTCTTATACAGAAATATTATTAGAAAAATCTAATAAATATCCCCAATATGAAAACAAAAATATTCCTCTAATCTTCTTTTTAACTTTTTATTTGTTCTCTGTGAATTTCACATCATGCACTCCAATCCCACTCATCCCCTCTCCGCTTGTACCCGCCCTCCACACTTGCAGCCTCCCCACAACAGAGAAATAAATCTCATTGTGCAAGGTGCAGTGTGTCATAGTGTGTCCCACAGTATACCTTTTGTCCCACTTCTTTGCTTGCAAATGTTCATTGCAATGACTTCATTGGTCTGGTACTAGGCCTCTGGCTTTTACTACACCACCAGTGCTGGAACTTCACCAGGACTCCTGTCAGATATCCTGTTACTCACCCCTGTTCTGGAGACCTTGCAGCTTTGGCTCTGTAGGACTGGAGCCTTCATGCACTCTACTAGTTCATCTGTGGGGTAAATGTTGTGGTAGGTGCATGCCCTGGATCTGGGCCTCAGGGGTGTCTGAGCTGGTCAGCCCAGCAGCTTTCCAGCACCCACACCACTGGGGCAAACTCTCCTGCCCTGCTCCAGATGGCCTACCCAATGCCATAGGCAGCAAGGGGCAGGGCCAGCTCTCTCACTCTCATGCCCTCAGGACTGCTTCATCCACACCCATGCTATAAGGACTTATTCTACAGTGATGGCTCCTGCTCTCCTTGGAGCTGCAGCAGGCAAGAGCTGGGCCAGCTCTCCTGCTCTCCTGCTTTTGGGGCCAGCTCAGAGGAAACCCCCTGCAATCAGGGCCAGCTCTACCCTGCTGCCCAAGTGAGGTTCAGGGCCCAATCTCCTGAGTGTTGTAACCTGTGAGGGACAGGATCAGTTCTCCCACTCTCATGACTCCAGAGTCAGCATTCCTGCCTGCCATAGGTGGCAAGGGACAAGGAAGGCAGGAGGGCATCTCTCTCTCATCCAAGCTACCACACAGCAGACAAGAGGCCCAGCCAGCTCTCCTGTGCTCCCTTCCTCAGAGCCAGCTCACATGTTAGTAACCCCTACATCCAAGGTCAGATCTATTGTGATGTCCAGGCCAATTGTAGACACCACTTTCCAGAGTGCTGCAGCAGGTGAGGGGCGGGGACAGCTGTCCTGCTCTCATGACCCCCGGGCCAGCTTTTCCATCTTCCTTAGGCAGCAAGGGGCCAGGGTAGGGTAGGGCATCTCTCCCTCACTGAGAGCACCACTCAGCAGACAATTGCTGTAAATACCTCAAATCAGAATTAATGATACTTAAGAGTATTTACCTTTTCAATTTAAAATTTAATATTTTAGGTCCTTTATTCCAGCAGACATTCTTTCTGACAAGTGATCTCATACACAGTGTTTATATTCAATAAATACTGTGTTTGACAAACTTGAAATTCATTTTATTTTCCTTGAATTCTCTTGGATGATAGTTCATTGGGGTATAATATTTTTGCTGAGAAAAGCATTTACCCTGAGCATACAGAAGATGCAAACTCCCGGCATAGCTGAAACTCACCTATGCTTTCTACTGGGGAAGCTGGGAGACCTTTACTGTGTGATCAAGCCACTGTGATTCACTTGTTAGCCCCATTTTATCAGTATCTGGAGATGGTTCTGCTTTGGCCTTGATTCTGATGCTTTAATAAGGATAGTTTTATCTATATGTAAATCTGTTTTAAAAATATATTTGATATTGACTGTTCACTTTTTAAAAACTGTTTTTTTCTAATTCTGAAGAATTCTAAGTCATTCTCTGCTGCACATTTTACCCCCATTTGCTGTGCATTTTCTTTCTTGAAATTCTCAGGAACATAACTGTGCCATCAAATCTTATTCAGTCCTCCGTGAAACTCAACTTCTCTCTTTCTCTCTATCTCTCGTATCTCTCTTTTCCCCTCTCTCTCTCCCTCTCTTTCCCCCTCTCTTTGTGTGTGTATGTACATGTGTGTGTTTTTCTCTCATTCCCCCTTTTATCACTATTGTTCTTTGCTGTATCTATGTGAACACCTTTATCTATGCTTTTTTCAGTTGCACGTGTCTTCGAATTCTCTAGGTGAAACAGTTTTTAATAATTTACTCTTCAAAGCTAATCCTTTTTAAAGATTCCATTCTCCCATTTTTGTTCTCATCTTGCTCAAGACTTCTTCCTTTTTTTTTTTTTTTCACGTTCGCTGTTTCTGAGGAAGTTGTGAGGATCACTGTTCTGGAGTAGAGTGCGTTCTGTATTAGGGACTCAGAGACTCCTCCCAGGATATGTATGACTTGGCTCCACCTTGGAGCCAGCCTTCAGACTGAGTCCTGGCGCTGCTGTGTGGAGGTTTTGTATTCTTGCACTATTGTGAGAAGCAAATTACTCCCGGATGAAACTCCAAGTAATTGTTTTATCTGTGTGTAATTGTCATTTCCAACTTAAAAAAAAAAAATCTCAGATGCCACAGTGAATCCAGAAAGTCAGTTTGTGCTCTAGAGAAAGTGGGTGTGTCCTGTTGCTTTTGCTGAAAAGCAAGTTTCTTTTGACCCTCTAATTTTTGTCCCAATTCTAGTATTTTTTTGGGCACAAACATTTATCCCTAGTCAGTGAATATATGTATCTTACTTTAGTTTGGAATTTGTCTGTTTATCTTCATTTTCAGCTCTATCTTTGGGCAGATGGCAGAGTGTGAGTACACTCTGCTCTTTTGGCTAGAAGTCTAATATTTTCAGAAATAATGATTCACTATAGGGAGGTAAAACCAGAGGAAAAAAATGGCTTTTGAAGAGAATCTTAAAATTGCCCTTAGCTTTTGATTAACCCTGCTAAGAAATGGCTGGCTTCTATTACTGTGCTGATTAATGGTCTGGTAGACTCAACAATGCTTCATAAACAAACTTCTTTCACTGAATGAGGGAGATATATAGGTAGGCATTTGAAGTATTGCTCAACTTTTTTTGTTTTGTTTTGTTTTGTTTTTTTTGGGGGTTGTTTTTTGTTTTGTTTTTCTAACAGGGTTTTTTATGTAGTCTTGGCTGTCATGAACTCTCTTTGTAGACCAGACTGGCCTTGAACTCACAGAGATCCTCCTGCCTCTGCCTCCAGAGTCCTGGAATTACAGAAGTGCACCACCACAACAGGCTGCCCAACTTATTTATTCTTTAGATCTTGAATATGAAATAGCATAGGAGACCAAATTTAAGTAAACATTTCTTAGCTATAATTGAGAGCTAATTTTACTCCTGAGCTCATTTTACCATAAAACTTATATTCCACAGATTAATGATATAATAAATAAAATTCCCCTCATTCACACAACTCACACTTACAATCATTCACTTCAAACAATTAGATAAGCACATCATTTTAGTTCCTGCCACTATGTAGAATTTAGCTGAATGACATTTTAATATTTGTAGCATAGTAAGTGCTAAGTGTTACGAGTCACTCAAAAGTGGTCATGAAAGTGAATGAGAGTGTTTACTTTTAATTTTTGAGAAATGAATTTCTATTAGATATTAATGAATTATATCAAAAAATTAAAAAGAAGTGTAGTGGCCAATGCTGTTCACTTGAGTTATTTGTTCTCTGTTGTGTACAAAGCAGACGGTGAAAGATGTCTAAATGATTCTGGAGTATAAACTATGTTTTGCAATGTAGCATGAATCACTTCACGTTTCTTCCCATGGGTCAGTTGTCACAAGAGTGGATGACAGATGGGGACATTTTAGATGTAAGAAAGTAATACTTGGAAGTGCCTGCGTCTGGTTGTCACTGGAGTCAGCAGACATTTGTCTTTAGGATGACAGCAGGTTAGGAAAACCAGCAAATGGAACACCTGTGTCAGAAATTAAAATTTAATAGGCATATTAATTGATTAAAATTCCAAGTCGTAAGATATGTAGCTTTCAAGACAGAGCAGCAATTATAAATGGAAGGCAGTGCCCTTTCTGTCGTGGTTACTAACCTATTTCCACTCCAGGACAATTCCTAGAGCCTGTGGACATGGGCTAAAGTTAACTTTATTAATTAATAAATGAACTGAAGAAAACATGCAGGTGTGTAAAACACACTGAGCTGGGGACATGGCTTGGTGTGTTGCTAAGCTTCTCTCTGTGTTGAACTTTCTGCTACTAGTCCTTAGAAAATGGAAATGAAATAATTGACTTCCTGAGAGCACTGTATTTCTCCTGAAGTTAAAATAATGAAATAACTAGAGTAAGCCCTCGGGGTGAGTGGAGGCAATGCATACATTTCAGCAGGTGCATAGCTACGCTCTCTCCTCAGCCCTACAAATGTCTATCAAATGAGCTGCAGAAGCCCCACAGCACCAAACAGCCCCCTTAAACAGCCAGCCATCAAACCGCGAAAGCTGAGGGACTCAGCTAACTAGGAAATAAAACAGCTTGTCTCCCTGCCTCTCGTAATTTTCCACAGACTCTCCTTGCCCTTTGCTCTAATAATAAAGACAAGAGTGCAAAACCAGGAGGGAATGAAACAAGAGCCATGGAGTGCTGATGGGCCCATGAAAACACGAAGGGAGTCTGGAGGCTACACTGGTAGGAGAGCCCATGGCTGTGGCCTAGCGTGTTTCCTCTTTGCATTCTGTGAAAATCTGCAGGGTGGAGATTAAGTTGGCGGCTTTCTTCACTGTCCATGATACTTTATAGTTTACTTTTCTAATTTATTTTGAACATTCTGACTGAATTACTATAGAAATGAAATTATAGCATATTCCTAAATATATTTTTCTTTTTCTTTCTTTTTTCTTTTTTGACAAATAGTACATATAGCAGCACTTACAATCTCTTCTCTTTCACAGTATCTCAATGTAGGTATCCTTCCATACATTTAACTAGATTTGTCAGCCAAGTTCATGCACACAATTTTGCACCTTTCCATTTTTTCAGGATTCTCTCCTCACCTTCTAGCTGCCATATTCATCTAGAATCTTGGATCCATTTCTCAAGCCAGTAAGAAACGTGTTCATCCAACTTTCAACAATAGCTGAGTGATGTTTCCTTTCTCCTAACCTCATTCCTTCTCAGTGTCTTGGGTCATTTGGAAGCTTAGCCTTTCACACACACATTATCTGAACTGAGACTCAAGCCAGCAGATTTCTGCTCTTCAAATGATAAAGTCCATGTTCTAGTACCTCCAAGATTGTGAAAGATGGATCAGATTATACTATTCAGTTTACTTCTTATAATAACAAGTACTAATCAAGCATAACCACGTGGTGGATGTTGCTTGATGTTTGTTACTTTTAATACTTCTTTTATTAATTCTAATATTTTATTTTTAAATAGCTCAAGAAGCAAGAGGTTTGGTTTTACTGTGCAGTTTTTATACTACTTAGTTTCCATTGATTTTCCCCTCACCTTCTCCTCTTCTCAGCCTCCTTCCCTCCTGTTCTTCCTTCCACCCTCCACCCACAATACTCTCTTTTCCACTTTTATTTCATGTGTTATATTTACATTCCCATTATCCCATTCTTGTTTAAAGACCCCCCTTCCACAGTCCCAGGCTCCTCTTAAGTGCCTATCCCTGTTATGTAACATTAGAAGCTTAGATCTGCACATGAGAGAGATGGTGTAATTGTCTTCCTGAGCCCTAGTTACCTTGATGCAGTAGTTTCCAGTTCCATGTGTTTTCTGCAATCTTATACTAATTATCTTTATTGTTGAATAAAATTTCATTGTGTATAAGTAACATTTTCCTATTTATTCATCAGTGGGGGTACATGTATGTTGATTATACTTCCTTGCTCTTGTACATAGAGAAATAATAGCTGTTGATATGTCTTGGTTAAGGTGAAGAGACACCATGACCAAAGCAACTCTCACAAAGGAAAACATTTATTTGGGGCTGGCTTACAGTTCACAGGTTAATCCATAATCATCATGGTGGAAAACATGGTGGCACACAGGCAGACATGGGTTGGCAGGAAGAGAAAGTGCCACTGAGCCTAGCTCAAAGCTCACCCACAATAACACACTTCCTCCAAAAAAAGACACACCTACTTCAACAAGGTCACACTGCCTAATAGTTCCACTCCCTGGTAACCAAGCATTCAAAGCTAGGAGTTTCTGGAGACCATTCTTATTCAAACCACCACAGAAGTAGAGAGAGTCCTTTAGACATATGCTCAAAAGTGGCATAGCTAGGTAATCTGGATGATCTACTTTCAGTCTTGGAGATATCTCCACACTGATTTCCCAAGTTGCTACACCAGTTTATACCCACCAGGAGTGAATACAGTCTTCTATTTCTTTTCATTGCTGTTCTTGTCCCCCATCCACACATAGCTAAGATGAGAAAAGTGTCCTTGACACCAGCTGAATGTGAGACATAGAATGAGACACTAATACTTTCCCTCAGTTTTGGTGAGAGCAAACAAATGCTATCCTTTTGCTGAAGGTAATTACAGAGACTGGCAATGTTTCCAACAGGTGGAACATGTGATTGCTTCTGCTGACTAGTTCTAGACTACTTCTTCCTCATAGTCATGGCCTAAATTTTCCTTAACAAAGAAGTCATGAACCTCATGGCTTATTTATTGCCTTGCAAATCTAGGAGGCAGAATTGTGGACTTATGATGTTAGAAGTTTCAGAGCCTCTGTCAAAACCCACACATGTCTTCCTCTTAGCCCACTCTTAGCTTCTCGTTTGCTGACAACCTTTGGCTTTCTTTGACTTACAAATACAATGCCTTGCTGGTCTCATCCACTTATTTATGTGGATAAAGCCTTGCTTCTATGTCTCCTTTGTCTATATTCCTAAAAAAAAAAAAAAAAAAAAAAAAAAAAAAAAAAAAAAAAAAAAAAAGTGCATCGGTGTAATCAATCGACTGTCTTTGCTGGCAACATGGTGGCAGATCTTTGCCAAAGAAAGGGGGATGATGGGTGGGAGGGAGATGCGGGCATGAGTAATGAAAATGCATCCTACACATGCACAAAATTGTCAAATAACAAAATTAATTGATGAAATATACTATTTCCTAAACAGCAATTCTCGGGGGTATTTGCGTCATGATTCAGAAGACAGTCCCATGATCTCAGGACATGCCAACCTCGATTCAACACTTATACTGAGTATTAACATTCTCCAATGCTGATAATGTTTCCCTGCTTTCTTCGGCTATCATCAGCAGAATACATAGATGAAATATAGTGCATAACTACTTAAGTTTTCACTGTAAACATGCTGCAAAATAGATTCTAAACATTCACATAGTTTGCACAAATTAATACATTTTGGAATCTAATTTTTCATTTCATAACAATTTTAGATTTTCACATCAGATGAGAACAAAGGGTATTAACCTTTGAAAGCTTACAATTCTGTAACAGTAATTGCACTCAAAAATGCATCTTACTGGAACTATTCACATTGTTAATTTTTATTCTCTAGTACTCAATATTATAATCTACTTTTGTTATTCATTCCAATAGCTTTCCTTTGAAGTATTTGACAGAATTCTCTGGCACAAGACACTTATTCAAAAGGATACTGTTTTACATTTTTTTACTTTAAAATTATTTTATACATTTTTTAATTAAAATACAATCACGTCATTAACCTTCCTTTTTCCTTCCTCCAGCTCTTCCCAGGTGTTCTTCCCCATCCCTCCCAAGCCCCCTTACTTCCAAATTGATAGACACTTTTTCTGTATTATTGTTACATATGTGTATGTATATGCATGCACAAATACATAAATACAGCCTGTTGAGTACATTTTTTTTGTTATTTGTATGTTTATGGCTTCAGGGATGACCATTTTGCATTGAAAAAACAAATAGGAAGCTCATCCCTGGGAGAGGATAATTCTTCCTCTTCCAGAAGTCATTGTTGGCCTATTGGTCTTTGTCTAGAAGTGGGATACCTTGAAACTTTCTTCCTTCCATGTTAATATGCCCCTGGTGTTACCATTGGTCTGGTCTTGTTTGTGTAGACATTTCTCAGAGAGATCATTTCCTCACAGACTCCTTGGTATTCTGGCTCTTACAATCTTTCTACAGCCTTAGATGCAGGAGCTGTGATATAAATATAGCTATTGGAGTTTGGCTTCATGTTGATCTTAGAATTGTGTCCAGTTGTGTTTTTCTGTGATATTCTCCATTTACTGTAAAGAGAGGCTTCTTTCATGAAGGGTAGTCACTACACCTATCTGCAAATGTAAGTGTAAGATTTAGAATGTATTAAAGAGTTATGCTGGTCTAACAAATTGAATAGATTCTTTTCTAAGGTCCATGCCATCACTAGCCCAAGGAAGTTGGCTAAGTTTCTAATACCAAGATGTTTTTTCTTCTATGAGTAAGTCCTAAGTTTAGTTAAACAACTATTGGCTACCAATAATATGTGAGGGCCACCAACTGACATGCCCCTTATGGCTACCTTGCCATGCCTTTTTCAATTTTTTGGTTCATAGGTATTGCAGCTGTATAGGACTATTAACTATATCATTTCCTTGGCACATTACATGGTATTTTCTGATGCCATAGAAACTAGATATCATGAAGAAGACAATTTAGTTAAGATCTAGCTCATTCACTGTTGGTGGGAATGCAAATTGGTGCAGCTATTCTGGAAATCAGTATGGAGAATATTAAACAAACAAACAAAAATAACAGCCACAGTGCCCCCCCCCATCTTTCATGTGACCCAACTATTCCACCCCTTGGAATATGCCCAAAAAGCCTGATATTATATTCCACAAGTATTTTTCAGCAATGTTCAGTACCACCTTATTCATAATAACCAGGGAATGAAAACAACCTAAATGTGCTTCATCGGAGAAGTGGGTAATGAGAGAGTGGTGCAGTGGGCAGTGGTACGGTGGAACACTATCCAGTTGCAAAGAAAAGTGAAATGATGAAATTTTCAGGCCTAGGATGAACCTAGAAAATACTATGGTGAGTGAGTTGACCCAGTTCCAATAAAACAAATGCTACATGTTCTCTCTCATCTGTGGTTCTTAGCTCAAAATCTTCAGATGTGAGTATACAACATAGAGGAACCACAGAAACAAGGGAAATATAAGAGCATGATGAGGTGGTGTTGGGAGGCGTTTAGCAGGATACAGTTGATACGCAACAAGAGACACAAAAAATGGGTAACGGACTCTATCTTGGGAAGGATAAGGAGGTCAATACAGAAGGAGAAGAAAGGTCGAGGAACAAATAACACAGCATTGATAAGACCTCAAAGAATCATATGATTTTATATTTATCTAAAATTAAACACAATATACAGAAGAATATTCCTCCCAAAAAAATCTCCCATTTAAACAAAGTTTTAAGTGAGCTCACAGTTTTCTTGATTTTAGTGCACATACCAGAACAAGGGTCACAGAATCCTGACAACAGGTGCCCAGTGGACAGGCAGACATCTAACTTTTGGTCAGCTCTGTGTTTTACTATTAGTTTGAATACCTGAGTTGGAGTGTGTGTGTGTGTGTGTGTGTGTGTGTGTGTGTACAATGCCCCTCACTATTACATCATCTCACAGTCAAGTCATTCACAGGCTAGCATCTCCTGATTATGTGGACATGTCTCCTATGACCTTCCTGCAACCATTGATTTAAATGTCTTACTGGACAGACACTCCCAGAGGGAGGATATTCTAAACTGTATGAGGAAAATCTTCAGTAGAGGCAGATTAGAGACTTTGGCTTCTGAGCATTTTTCAATGTTGAAGTACCCAGTAATCAGCAATGGGGAATTAGAGCAGCCAGAATCTAGAGCGGTGTTGAGCTTGCTCTTGTCAGACTTGTCCATCATGACCACAGGCTCCACCACACTCCAGTGGTGGATAAATGGATGAAGCCTCTTATTTTCCCTGTTTAAATCAGACACTCTGGCATCACTACTGGGGTTCACTGAGATGGTTCACAAGAAAGGCATAAAGCAGTATTCTTCAAGTGTTGTGGATGCTGACAGTAAAATGGCAGCCATGTTGGACTATTGATAGAAGAGTTGATTAAAGCCTTAGGAGACAATATCCTATCAGAGTTACAGTACAGCACAAATTATGTTTTCTAGTTTTCATTTCATTATAATCACCATACATAGTATCTCCTGGAATTCATTTCATTTTTCCCAGTTTTGTTTTCTTGGTAAATATTGTTTTTGTTTTGTGTTGTGTTGTGTTGGTTTTGTTATCATTTAGTTGGCTTACTCAGCTGGATAACCACAAAAAGAATATGTGTTCTCCTCTCAGGCACCAAGGGCACAAAGCCATGGGAGGACACTATGGCTTTCAGATGGGGTCCTCCCTGTGGCTGTCCCTCACCCTCAGGCTTCTCATAAGATGCAGGGAAAACTGCTGGGTTCTTCAACAGGTTCCTGTGTAGCTCTGTGAGTTTCACCAACTTCCTTCCAATAGAATTTCAGAGTTTTTCTCCATGGTTTAAAAAATAAAGAAAGTGGGAACTGGGAGGATCATTTTGTCAAATTCAAAACTGGCGGATGTAGAAAATTATTCAAAGATTAAAAGACACCTTAGCTTATTTCTATGTGTATAAATCCACTTGCTCTCAATTTGTGCAACTAAATTAGCTTCTGAAGAATGAGACGCCTGTGTCATGTGTTTTGGATTGTGGGCTCTGCATATAAACAGGTAATTTTCTTGTCAACATGAAACACAGCTGGTTGAGTCCCGGGAGTTATCAGGATTTCTACAAGAGTATTTTAGGTAAAGAATAAATTGGATTTATTTTAAAGTTAAGTGTATAAAAGGATGTGCTAAGGAAACTGAGCTCCTGTTCATTGTGGAAGAAAGAAGAGAGAGATAGAGAGAGAGGGAGAGGGGCTTTCTTGTGAGTGCAGTGTGGGTAGTGGAAGCTTCTGGTAGGAGAACTTCTCTACAGAAGGTGTTCAGTAGAACACAGGTGTGCTCTGACCTGATCCCATGAGGAATACTACGGCAGGTGTGGGACAGACTACAGGTGTGATCTGGCCTACCCACCTCAGGAATACTGTGCAAAAGAAAGATGTGTTCTATCATAGGTTCAAACTCAGTCCATTTCCTGAGGCAAAACAACCTGCCACAACCTTTTAATTATGTAAAATTAACCAGTCTTGGAAAGACAAATGCCAAATGGTAAGAGAAATGATCAGTACTATTTAGGTGAGACGAAGGAGGAAGGGTCATAGAAAGGTTGGACAGCGGATATGATACAATTAGGAGAGATAAGTTCTGGTTCTCCCTTAAATAGTAATAGGACCATTGGTAGCAATGCACAAAATATTCCAAGTCGGTATAATGAATGATTTTTAATGCTTTCATGATAAATAAAAGATAAACGCTTGAAAATATTAGCTCAATGTGAACATTACATATTGTACATTGATTTAGTATATTTTTCTCCCATAAATATGTACATTTTAATTTATAAGTTAAAACATAAAAGAAGGACATTGGAAATTCTTCTAAGGAGCAAAAATTCTTAAGTAAATAACGCTGATAATGACATAAATGTGGATGATGCCATTATTATTTGTGAATTAATTCTGAGACATTTTTTCTTAGCGTGCATCAAATCTACTCTAACTAAACTGATTTGAAAGTGTGGCTTCAGACCAATTGAGAAGGAGGCTTCCACTGCAAAGTTCACATAAACACAGTTCCACACTTGTGATTTTCTCCCTCTTTTGCTCTTCTCTCAGTCAGAAAATATTGAATACATTTCATGTACTCTTGCTCTGCTTTGGCCATTTTTGAAATTTTTATGAGGACACCCATAAAGCATGTTTCTCAAGGTGCCTTTTCTTTATGTGTTGGTGAGGTTATCTTAAGTTATTTTTTCTGTGTGTATTGATCATGATTGCTTAGCAGCATCCCATCATTTAAAGGAATAACCTATGTTTTATTTAGGTATCTACTTCGATGACCCATTTAGGTAGTTTCACATTTTTCCCATTATAAATGATGTTGCTATGAAGTTCTTACATATCCTTCAGTATTCATTTCAATTGAATTTTAAGACTGCTTGTAAGCTTGTCCGTAAAATAACACATTCATGTGCTCATATGTCTTCTAATATTCAGTGGATATTTTACATCTTAGTTTCTCAACCTCAGGCTTATGGATATTTGGGACACAAAGCCATCTAGAAGAAAAAGGCTGCCATGTAACAATTTTTAGAGGAGTCTTGCCTTCTATCAAGTACATGGCCAGTTGTCTCCCCCAGCCTGTAGTAAGCACTGAGGTCTATAGAAATATACTCCCTCTGGGAGGCAAAATTCTTCTTCTTGCTCTGAGAAGTGAACATGAATCCATGGCATCTACTTTAGCAGTTCAAGAAACTTGAAAACTTTTAGAAACAGAGGTTTTTGTGCCTTTCATACTTGGTATGATTATTGTTACCTATTATTTTTGAGACTTTTTAAGTTTATTTGTATTGCCTCAATATTTATTTAGTTGAAATATTTTCATATAATACATTGCTATAATGTCCTCCCCTCCCCAACCCCTCCCATTGCTACCTATTTTTTTTATTTTGCTTAACATGATGATCTCTTTTTTTAACTTTTATTAATTACACTTTATTCATTTGGTATCTCCCCATAAGCCTCTCCCTCCACCCCTACCGGTCCCACCCTTCCCCCTTTCTGCATGCATGCCCCTCCCCAAGTCCACTGATTGAGGAGGTCCTCCTCTCCTTATTTCTGATCTTAGTCTATCAGTTCTCATCAGAAGTGGCTGCATTGTCAGGGTTCTAGGTTATCTCCATGAATAGTCCTTGGTTGGAGTATGAGTCTCTGGGAAGTTCCCTGTGTTCAAATTTTCTTGTTCTGTTGCTCTCCTTGTAGAGTTCCCGTCCCCTCCAGCGCTTACTATTTCCCACTTCTTACATAAAATTCCATTCACTCTGCCCATCAGTTGGCCATCAGGCTCAGCATCTGCTTTGACAATCTGCACGGCAGAGGCTTTCAGAGGCCCTCTGTGGCAGGTTCCAAGGTTGTTTCCTGTTTTCTTCTGGCTTTCAGAGGCCCTCTGTGGCAGGTTCCTAGGTTGTTTCCTGTTTTCTTTTACTTCTGATGTCCATCCTCTTTGCCTTTCAGGATGGGGATTGAACATTTTAGTTAGGGTCCTCTCTTTTGCTTAGTTTGTTTAGATGTACAGATTTTAGTGGATTTATTCTATGTTGTATGTTTATATGAGTGAGTATATACCATATGTGTCTTTTTGCTTCTGGGACAACTCACTCAGGATGATCCTTTCCAGGTCCCACCATTTACCTGCAAATTTCATGATTTCCTTATTTTTCATTGCTGAGGATGAATCACCATGAAAGCTTTTTGTAAAAGACAACCAGACAGTGCTCAGATAGTGCTGTGGTTAATTTGTTAGCTTTCATAAATATAAAAATGGCCTGTGGATAACTTCCTTTCTCCAGGTTTTAGACATGATCATATAGATTTGTATTTTAACCAAAGTTCAGAAGATACCTCTGTAAATTTACGTAAATTAAAAGCCATTACTCTTTTGAGGAATCTACTTGTTACTGATCCATCAGTTCCCTCATTATATTGAGCTTGCATCACTAGTGCATTATTGTTTATGAAAATACTTTCTCACATTCATTATGTAGGATATGGCTTCTTGCAATATATTTCTCATTTTCGGAATGGCACTTTTAAATACCAAAGAAACTGATTATTCCTATTTCACAATCATCACTGTAATGATGAAAAATTTCTCAGATCAATTCAAGAGCTATTTCCAAGAATGCAATCTATGTGCCAAGTATTGTATTGGTCATGATGACATGCAGTGAGATACCTCGTAAATAATTGCAGAAGAGTCCTATACTGCCTTGACGGTCCACAGAAGATAATATAGATTCTGTCTGGGAAAGAGGCTTCTTGATGTCAGTCACATAGCATTCTGGTTATTTACTATTCATTCACTTATTTATCATTTAAAGTGTTTAATTAAAAAGGATTGAATAAATCCTGTTTATATAGTGTGGTGACTAATAGAAATGCTGAGTATTTACTTATTACCCAATTAGGTTACCTATCCCACCCATAATACCTGTAATGTACATTAGGTCCCCAGAATTGTGCCATTGCTAATTCCAAGTTAGCATCCTTTGACCACCAATTCTACAATGAGACTAACCTTGCACTATCAGAAAAGCTATCACTGAATAAACTGAAGATCATCGTGTTGATGAAACTTGGAGAAAAAAATAACCTAAGCGTGATAGTGGTGGGTACGCAGTGGTAGAGTCACTACAGAAAAGCCGAGTTTTCTAAAACTAGCAAATGAAACAAAAGAACAGTCACGGGACCCAGCAATCCTATTTCTAGACACATCCTATTTCTAGACAATCCTATTTCTAGACACCAGTAGAAAAAGTGTCTGTGTCTTAAAGACACAATCCACATGATCATGTTGTCAAGAAGTAGAAACCCAAGTACCCACTGATGATGGAAAGTATTAAGAATGTGTTGAGTATGTAGTCAGGGAAATGCTACACATCTTTTAGAGAAAGAAAAACCATATTTGTGACAATGTAGGAGGGGACATGAAATAAAACAAGCCAGGTAAAGAAAGGATGTAACACTGGACTGTGTGGAACATAGGATGGAAGGGCATGAATCTAGGAATGGTAACCTGCAGGAAAAGATCTATCAAGATCCCAGGCTATTTACACAGCTTTAGAAGATAAGGTTGGAATAGGGCCAGGGCTTACTGAATGGCTTTGCATGTCCTTCTGAGGGTTCTGAACATGCATGTGTTTGAGGTCCACTGCTGCCAGAGAGAAAGCCTTGTGATGACTCACTTGCCACCTTGATCGTCAGGAGCACCAGTTAAACTCCACTTTGCTCCGTGTCAACTTCTCAGGCCACCACATCACTTTGTGGGCATCATTACGACCCCCAACATCAAACATGAGAAAACTGGCAAGTGTCACTTCTTTTCTAAGCCTTGATGTGGTAAGAAGCAGAGATAGGACATATATAAATTATGTATCTCTTATTTCATTACCATGGCTTGCAGCTGCCCCTGTACCCACCACTCCAGTCAGGGTAGGTACTCCAGGACAAACTGAGCTTACATCATCTAACATGCACTGATATATTCCAACTTCCATTTACATTGTATGTGTCTGCTCACAGCCATGTTTAAAAGGTTCCTTGTAAAAATGCTGTTGGCTCTCAGAGTAATTTTCTTTAATTTGGCCAGGGTTTCCACTAGTGAAAAGTGCTCTTACTGATATGAGGAGAATTATATTTTTATTTACCTCTGTTTTAGTTTTATCAAAACAGAATATTATACCAGATTACTATTTTTTGGTTGTTGTTTCTGGACTACTTTATACTCTAAAAATATTTTGTACTGCATACAGTATTATGTCACACATGTAACGGAACCATATTTGTCAATATGACCTCCAGTTTGATAAGAAGTGTTTCTTTTTATTATTTTTTTAATTTATTCTTTATTATTTACACTTTATTCACTTTGTATCCCCCCTGTGGTTCCCTCCCTCCTCCCGTCCCAATCCCTCCCTTCCTCCACCCTCTGCATGCATGCCCCTCCCCAAGTCCACTGATAGGGGAGGTCTTCTTTTCCTTCCTTCTGATCCCAGTGAATTAGGTCTCATCAGGAGTGGCTGCATTGTCTTCTTCTGTGGCCTGTAATGTTGCTTCCCCCTCAGGGGGAAGTAATTAAAGAGCAGGCCAATCAGTTCATGTCAGAGGCAGTCCCAGTAAGATCTGGAGAGGACAGGAACTCCACAAGGAGAGCAACAGAATAAAAAATTCTGCGCACAGGGGTCTTTCCTGAGACTGATACTCCAACCAGGGACTATGCATGGAGACAACCTAAGACCCCTGCACAGATGTAGCCCATGGCAGTTCAGTATCCAAGTGGGCTCCTTTGTAATAGGAACAGGGACTGTCTCTGACAAGAAGTGTTTCTTATTAAGCATTTGGATGTGATGACACACCTCCTAAGAAGCCACCTAGGGGAGGGAAGGTTTATTTTGGCTCATGGTGGAGGGCACAGCCCATCATGGTGGGAAAGTGATGTCAGGTGGGACATGAGGCAGCCTGAACACCAGTGTGCATCAACAGCCAGGAAGCAAAGAGAGGTGAACTTTGCTGCTTGGTGGTTTTCTCTTGTTGTGTTACTAGTGAACCCTCCCATGGAATGGGGCCATCCATATTTAGGGTGAGTATCCCTACACTTACTTCACTTGTTTTAGAGACATGGATATTCAGTGGCTCTAGATTGACCATCAGTATTAACCATCACACCTAAATTCTATTTTTCCATTCAAAATCTTAGATTTTAACATAGGAAACAAAACTTTTTAGCTCTTTCTCTCTGTGCTACTGGCTCACTCTTTCATTTAGAAAACATTTGCCAAATATCTGCATTTGAGTAGCATGTGTTTGACATCCTTTTAAACATGCAGGATCTCACTAGGAAACTCAGCTTTTACAGTATGCAACTTCGATAGCTGCACACGTGAGTCAGTTTCCACAAGCATTTCACTTCTAACTTTAAGATAAAATATCTTAAAATGGATGGGAACTAAGAGGTCAGCATACATGAGTTTGTACTTTTTTATCACAAACGTGTTTAATCCACATTTCTATGGGTTTTTTCCCCTTGGTGGAAATTGTCTGGTGTGCAATGGTGCAGGCTCACGTTTCTGCCATTGTGAGGGTGGCTGCATCTTTTGTGAAAAAGATTATTCTGGGATGAACCACAAGATTCAGAGCTAGTAACTGAAACTAGTAATTAGTAGTTAAGTTAGTAACTTGAACATTTCAGTATTGTTTCACTTTGCACTTTTAACTATTCATCTGGAAGAACGTGTTTCCCAGCACTGGACACTGTAAGCACAGCAGCAGCATGACAGCTGTGGAGCTGATGGAGTTAGCACTGGTACAGGAAGCTCAGTGGCAGTGGTGGGTGCTCTTTTCCAACTTGAGAATTATTGTGGGGAAGAAAGAGTGAAGGTCTCTGAACACATCCAGGAGGAATTCCTTAGATGGGGTTAATTAAGGCAGGAAGACCCAGCTTAAATGACGATGGCTCAATTCCATGAGATCCAATTATGACACTAAAATACAGCTGAGCTCAATGAAGAACAGAGACAATAATGTTCTGTGCTTGATGTCTATTGTTGTGGAAACCTGTTTTCCACTGGGGCAGCTGTGGGTTTGGCTTATAACAGGAAGTGCCCAGATCTCCAGCCTGTTCCCTATTAGCGTTTAAAGTGAGTGAGCTGTGTTTTGCTATGTCTATGTCATTGCACAATGTGGAACACAAGTAAGTGAACCAGTCCTGTGTATACCGCTCTGACTAAAGGTTTAGGGGTGAATTCACTCATTTGACTCACACATAATAAACAAACCTAATAAGGAACCCAGCCAGGCTAGGTGTGAATAGTGGAGTCCTGAACTGCAGGGGGAAAAAAAAAAGAGAAATCTAGCTGAACAGGAGTAATTCATTCTGTCCTGTCTCTCTCTCTCTCCTCTCTCCCTTTCCTCTTTGTCTCTCAGTCTCTTAACTGTTGATGCCACATGGCCAGCTGGCTTACATTTCTGCCACCAGTGTCCCACAACATGAAATACACAAGGAAAACCAGGGCCACTTTTCTGGTAAAAAGCAGGTGGTGACTTCTCCAATGAGATCTTCTAGCCACACAATGTGATGACTCACCCTAGAAAATGTGATTTTAGCCATTTCCTCTCAGATATGAAATCCTTTAACAGTTTGTTCATCTCAAGAAAAACACCTCAGCTCTGTTTAGCACCTTCACTCCATTTTTCTACAAATTGAAAATCTTATCTTAATACAATACCAAACTTACCTGATCTCAAAAAAAAAAAAACCCTGTTAAAAAGCTTCCATTTCATAAGAGTAGTATGATAAATTATTAGCATCAACATTAGGTAGCTTTCATACTAATTTCTTATGTATTGTTTTGTTGTACTTAACCTGGTCCCTTCGCTCATCATTCAGAAGATTTTGTTAAGTCACTTTCACTTTTGTGATATGTTTCAACATAGAAATCCTGTAGGTTGAGAATGTAGTGCTTACAATATCTTCTGAACTCAATGCTCAGACCTTCAGTATGAAAGAAGCTGCTGTAAATAAATAATCTTGTATATTTAGGATAACATCACTAAGCACAAATAACATTTTTTTAAATTTAGAAACATTTCTTCCAAATATACTTCAAAAAAGAGAAATATCAGAAAGAGAAAGGAAAGAATGGGAGGAAAGAAAGAGGCAGGAAGCTAGATAAGGAAAAGAAACTCCCACTTCACCTTAAATTATCCCCAGATGGGCAGGTGATGTCTTTGCCTCTTTGCCATAGTCCAGCTGAGAGCAACTGTGCTCGGCCTCATGCTCCTCCAGGTTCCCAGCCTTACACTGCCTTTCGTGAGCAACTGTGAAGAATAAATGGGACTCTGACCAATTCTCTACACAGGGTCTGACATCTGAGAAGCTCACAGCTGCTCTTTGCTGCTGTTAGTGTTCTTCAGCCTCCATGGCATCAGCAAGATCAGTCTGACTTTTGCAAATGGGCTTTCATGATTTCTGGGTCATCTTTTTGCCCTGAGTGTATCTTTACGCTTTCTTCCTCTAATTCAGTTTCCAAAACCTTAGATTAATATTTAAGTATTTACACCCCAATAAAGCATGCCCAAAGTACTGTATTCACCATTTATAGTGGCATCAAAATGTCACTTCTACAAATAATCATAGTACTCATGTAGACCTATTAGAGTGTTTATGCGATAATATCTGAATTTGGCAGACTTTACTTTTCCCCATTTATGAAAAATGGTCCTCCATGCATGAAACTTAAATGTGTTTAAATCAGTCATTCAATAGTAAATGTTTAATAGCCGTGGACTGATGAAGCAATTGATTGTCAGTGTTAATGTGCAAGCCATTGGAGGCACAGTATTTAACAACAATCCAGGCTTTGATTGCATATTATTAAAACGGGGCTTCTGAACTTGGACACATTACAAATCACTCTACCCTCAGTTTAAAGACTTCCATCGCTGCCAGCAAATGCACACTGTGCTGCACAGTAGAGACTTTAAATGAAATGAGAAAGTGTGTTTTCTCCTGAAATCATCACCTTACAATATGCAGAATAACCTTAGTTGTTCTGTGATGAACTTTAAAGTGAGTGTGGTTGAGCTGGCCGATTTCTTGTTCTACTTTGTAGCTTCACATTCACTAAGTAAATATCCCTTTTGTTCCTTTTCTGAACGACAGGGAACACCACCCTCCTCCCATCCTTCCCCATCCCAACCCCTCTTCCCTAGCCCCTCCTTGCGGGAGCACAGAAAGGACTTTTGGTTGATTTGACACAGAAAGGTTTTGACAAAGCCTGCGATGGCTTGTGGCAGAGAGAGCAGCGTTTCAGTGGCTTAGCTGAGAGGCCATTTCATCACAGTGCACACCCCCCCCCCCCCCGCAGTTAGCCAGTTGCCAGGTAATTGTGAGCTTTGGAACCTGGGTGTTCCCTGACTATCTCTCATTCCTCTGTTGGTTGAAGGACCTGAAGAGAGTCATCTGAAGGATGCTTACAATGGACAGATTGTGCTTATACCAAAAAAGGGTCTCAGTCGGCTTCTCCACACTTAAAATGAGGCAGAGTAATTTAAGGAAAAGAGGCTTATTTGGCTCACTTTTTCGAATGCTCAAAGCTCACACCGCGTGGGGCAGGTTCTGAGGCAGCCTCATGAACAAACAGGAATGTGGGTGAGGGTGGTGCGATCATATCACCATCAGGAAGGGCCTGCTTGGGTGTTTTGATGAAAACTGACCTCAAAGAGCTGTTCTCCAATGGGTTTCTCCGGAGGCCCCACTACCAAAAGGTTCTATCACCTTTTCATTGTTGGTCCTCTGAAACCCAGTACAGAAACCTTGGGAGAGAACAAACCAAATCAAGACCATATCCTCTCTGGAAGCTCACACCATCCTCTATGGTAGAATTACTGGAGAGTCCACAGTAAGGATCCGAGGTTGTTTCATCTCCTGCCAAGTGCTGTGGTACCCAGGTGAGCCATTTCTCTCCTCAGCCAGGGCTTTCATAGACAGCTGGGCTGAACCCACCAGCCCTGGGCAGTGGACACTCTCTTGTGCTCTGACAAGCCCCTGATGTCTCAGGATTGCCTCCCAAAGGAGGAGCGCTGCCGAGATTAGTGGAGACCTTGTAGCTGTGTTTATCTTTCTTCTCACTGAGGCACATTCCATTACCCACAGCAGAGGCGGGGGTGGGTCCCGAGGAAGGAAGGTCTTTCTGGACTGACCCCAGGAAGATACTTCTGCCTTGAACGTGGGTGCCCTTTGATGCCTCCTCTCTGGGTAGAGGGCTTGCCCCACAATCCTATGATCTTCAGTCACAGGGCCTCTGTCTCTGAGTCACACTGTAGTTGTTACCTCTGTACTGTGAAAGCTGGTCCTGTCATTGCATTTCACATAGGAGGAAATGCACATCTAGAATCACCTCTGAATCACCAGTTTACAGCCCATGAGCAACCGAGACTCATCTAGCTACTTGCTCACCAGTCTTACCTCGTCGCCCTGGTAACAGAAGGCAAACAACAGACACCCATAGCTTAACAGTCATAACTCTGGTGCCCATGAAAGAAAGCTGAGAGGGAATAGGTCCCCTGGAGCAGTAAGAAGAGCTCGCAGACTAGAACGTGCTCATTCCTACTGCTTGTCAGACAGCTGTTGAGAACTGTTTCCAGGCTGGCATCCAATGCTTTTTTTTCTCGGCGGTGTGTCTGCACAGACAGATAACATCTGTAGCATTCCTACATGCAAACACAGGCACCTTTATGGATTCATTGATAATTAAAGGAGCAGTGAAAAGGAAAGGTCACATTTCACCACACTAATCTGAATATGAAGTGAATTCTAGGAAGAGACCGTAAGGACAGTCACTTTGAACAGCTGACACACTGAATGCTTGTCACAAGGACACTAAATATGAAGTTGGAAGTAGGAGTCCTGGCAGGGCTTTGGACTTCCATAATGGCTTAGGGTTCCTACACCTCTTCCTCAATTACTCCATCCCAGGTGGGTGCTTGATTTCTATTGTTTCCAATTAAAAAAAAATGAGGCTTTTGAAGGGAAGTGATTTTTTTTCTAGTTATGTGGCCAATAATCTTCCATATATAATGGAGTCTAACCAAATATTATATGTATAATAATTTTTTGATCAGTTACCAGTTGCTTAGATTACTTGATTTGTTACATCACTAGTTGGTGATGTAATTGATTATATCCCTAATTAAAATATAAACTGAAAAATATTGTCAGATGACATGAAACATGAAAAATGAAGTTCTGGTGTTGATAGCTATTGTTTTAAAATCAATCTACAGTGCGACTGAATTCTAACAGAAGGGTCCGGGTCTCCATTGTGATTAGACCTTTTTAGTGTTTGGCGTGGTCTTTGTCTCCTCCCTTAGTGGACACTATATCACTGCACAATGCAAAGCTCAAATAAGGGAACATGTTCTGTGTACACTGCTCTGCTAAGGCCTTTGGGTGAATTTGCTCATTTGATTCTCATGCATAATAAACCTATATGTAGACTCTATTATTATGTTCACAGTTGCTATTTGAGGTGCATTTAGTTTAATCTAAAAACTTTCCAAAGTCAGAGGGTAACAAAGAAGCAGAACTTGTCTTTGAACCCAGTTGTTTTGGATCCCGGCTCCCTTGTCAGCTATGAACAGCCAGACTCGCTGTAATGGTGTGTCCATCCACAGAAACGCTGGGCTCACAGAAACACAATTCAGTTTTTCTTGCTAATTTTGAAAACAGTTTTTGATCATAGAATTTAATTTTATGTTTTATAAATACACAGAATAAAGCTGAAGAAGTATGTTCCCTTTTCAATTGTGTCACATTAAATAGAACTGTGTGGCTCAATTTTCAAAGTATTATCTAAAAAAAACTTAATTAATTTGTCCAGCATCCAGTGGGGATAGAGGAGCAGTGGAAACATACTGAACTCACAGAATAGATGGCATGCACTTGGTGAGAAGGCAGACTACTGCTGTCACATAGCCCTGCACAAAGCAGATGTGAACAGTCCAGGCTACAAGAAGGAAGGTTACAGAGCCTCAGCAAGGAAAGCAGACTCAGAGGTGCCCCTAGTGAAAATCTTGGGTCTGGGAAGGACAATACAGAAAACCCCTAGGAAGGGAGAGTCATAATGACAGTAGTCCCAGCAGGGTGCTTACAGGAGGAGGTCAACCCCTGGCAAGTGTGGGCCATGTACCAGTACGCTACCCAGCCCTGGGCACATGCAAGCAATACTAATTACACTGAGTGGGTCACAAACAATCAGAACAAGTAAAAGACCTGAAAGTACTAGGGAGGCTTTCTCAGAAGAGGGGGTTCAGCAAGAGTGTGGGGAGACGAGGAGACCAGACCATGGGGGATGAAAATGACCAAAATCCATTATATAGATGCGTGAAACTGTCAAGGAATTAAACAAACAAAAATACAACCAAAACAAAAGAAGGTGTTATAGAAGGTTCCGGAGGGAAGGATGACATTTTAGGGGAAAAGTTTAAGGTGATGTTAAAGGCACAATTAGAGCCAATTTGAAAAGCTCATGGATTAGTATACCAAAAGGATGCATTTTTTGGAAGCTTGTGAGTAGAAAGAGAAAAATAAAACACACAAAAAGAACAATTACATCTTTCTAAGAGAGAGCCAAGGTATGGGTATTGTAAACAAAGTTCCCAGTTCATGCATGTATATTGACACAGGTACATTTATCCCAGTCTTATAGACCGAGAAGCCTAGTCTTGAAGAAGGTACAGACCCTTCCCTTGCTTGCCATTTTGAGCTTCACTGTTGCATGACTTCTCAGACTGTGGGAAGTTTAGACACTTCCTGTGTGACTTTGGGGAGATCTATGTTAGTTCAACAAGTTATTTGAAAATGTGACCACAGAAGCACAAAGATTTGAGAGGCTAATTTTAGGTGCACTTTCAAGGAGTCACACTGATTAGAACCTGAAATAGGCCAATGAACATGCCAAATATTTCCTCTTACTTCTGTAGGTGAGTTTCTTTTGTCAGGCTTCCAAACCATATGCATTTTAAATCACAGCCACTGGCTGACTCTTAATAGTGTTTCCAGGGAAGGAAAGGAAGGTCAAAATTGTTTTCTAGAATTAATACAAGGTTGCCTGAAACTTACCTTCTCATAATGAATCAGACCAAGTTAGAAACATGATGAATTTAATTATAATTGACTCTATGCTGGTATTGCTAGTCATTTGCATATTCATCAAATCCCGTGGAATAATTTTCTTTACCTACTTGAGTGTTAAAATAGAGTAAAGGCCAATGCACAGGAAGGGGAAACAGTGTACTTTTCTTTAATTAAAAGGCAAGCAGCTCACTGGTTGTAAACGTAGCAGACCCACTCCACTGTCTATATGACTAGAACTAACCTGGATCTGTTGGGTTAAGAGACTTATGAACATGTGGGGCGGAAAATGGAAGCCACCGTAACTGCATGGCAGAAAGTAGAATTCCAGTGTTATCCCTGAAGACTCAATATGTTTCTGCTTTGGTGCTGATGAATCCTGTTGCTGTATTACGCCCCTGGGGATCCAGGCCTTGCATCTCTTTATCCCTTGGACCACACAATTTAGGGCATCTCAAGATGCTGTCCAAATGATGGCATTTCCAGGACATGGATTTTGGCTTTCTAGTTCTTAGTTGAATAAATAAAAAAGAGGTCCCCTTGTGCATTCTTGTAACACAGTAAGGAGAATTTCCTCCAAGTCCGTACACTTGCCTGGAAGATCATGTTTCCACTATATCTAGACACTGACAGTCAAGTTAGATTGAGTCCGAGGGATATAGATTATAGGGTGGCCCCTTACAAAATAGACACAGAGTTTTCTTTCCCTCCATTCCTCTCTTCATTCATTCGTTCCTATTAGCTATTGAATTGTTGTTGTTGTTGTTGTTTAAATCAAATTGAAACCATTTGAAAACACACAATTTGGTGGGATTTCTTTTAGACTTATGATGTTAAAATAACAGACAAAAAGCAGCACAACTCAATCTGGACTCTTTAGTTGCCTGCTGCTTCTGCGTCTGGGAAGAATGTTAGGAAGAGATTTTTCAGTGGTTAGAGCACCGGCTGCTCTTTCAAAGGACTCAGTCTTGATTCCCAGCACCCACATGATGGCAGACAACCATCTGTGACTCAAGTTCCAGGGCATCCAAAATCGTTTTCTCACCTCCAAAGACACTGCACATATAGGGCACACAGACATGCATTCAGGCAAAACAACATACAGAAAAAAATCATAATATTTTTATGAAAAGAATTTAGGTGTTACTTTGTCTTTATAGTCAAAGACCTTGTCAGGCTTTTTAAGAGAATTGTATACATCTAGACTGGAAGGATGAGCAAGAGCCTCAAAAATCTGCAAGAGACTAAATCATAGGAAATGGTAAGTGATAGAAAGGGCTCATGCATTGCTGGGAAGAATGCAAAGTGATTCATTCACAGCAGCTGTAAAATTTTGGCGGTTTCTCACAAAATTACATGTCCGGCTAAATTACTGTACAGCCCAGCACTTCCACTCTCAAGGACATACTCCTAAGAGTCGCAACAGGTAATCAGATATACTCAGAGAAGCACCATGATTCCTACTGTTGGAACACAGTCCAGGAATGCATTCACGTGAGGAGCATTCTGAGTGCTTGTGAGAAGACTTCAAGAAACTGAGAGTCTTGTGACCTCAATTTCTTCAAAACGTGGAATTATTCTTGGAATGTGTTTTCGTGCTTCTCCCAGGTGTACTGGATAGGAGTAAGTTTACTTCAGAGTACTCATTATTGCTTGCTGCTGTTTTTCAACTAAATGTTTAAATTATATTCCTCTGTGGAAATATAGTTTTTCCATGTGAGGCTTGTCCTTGTGGTTGTATGAAGCTTGAACTCATGAGAAATGTACTCATGATTCTTCTTACCCCTCAGAGTATAAATTGTCTGAGGCTCTGAAAAAAAAAAAAAAAAAAAAAAAACGAAACAAACCTGGCTATTGCTTGAGACTTTAGTGTGCCTTGTTTATTGGCTCTATTCTCTCAGGTCCCACTGCCTCTAGACCTGGGACACATACAAGCCAAAACATGGGAATAACCCAAATGTCTGCCAATAGTTGGGTGGGTAGATGGATAGCCAAAATGGTGTGTGTGTGTGTGTGTGTGTATGTGTGTGTGTGTGCGCGTGTGTGTGTGTGTGTGTGTGTCTGTGTGGTGTGGGTGTGTATACAAAGAGACATGAAGTATGATACATGTTACAATATGGGTGAAATTTAAATAGATTTGGCTGAAACACAGAAGTTAAGCATAAATATTCTGTTTCAATTTTATGAAATATACAAAAAAAGTGAGCTTTGAGTAAATACTGAACAGTAACCTCTGGAGCAAAATGAGGGCAGGGGCAAGTGTAAGTGAATGACAAGTGGATGGGGAAGTCAGCTCTGACAAACCATCAGAACAAAACTCAACTTCTGTTAGGAGAAATAAGTGAGGAAAACATTGCTGCCTTGATGATACCTTAGTCTACTTCTATGTGAGTATGACTGGAAGAAGAGGAGGAGGAAGAAGAAGTGGCAGCTACTGTTATTTACTTAATTGTTGTGGTGGTGGAAGATGTGGTGGGGGAAGTGTAGAGGTGGTGGTAGCTGTGGTGGTGGGAATGGTGGAGGTAGTGATGGAGGTGGTGGCAGAGTTGGTGGTAAAGTTGGTGGTAGAGGTGGTGGTTGAGATGGTGGAGGTGGTGGTGAGCAGAGCCATCATCAGGAAAGAATAAGCTACTTTAATCTTCCTGTATCCTTCATTTAAGTAGTTTCATTGGGCTTCTAAATTTCTGAATATTAGAAAGTGAATATTAGAGTCAGGAAACAAGTTTCCATAAGCATAAAGTTATTATTGTATAATACAAAGGTGAGTGCTGTATCCCTTATATATGTTTGCAACTTTGTTCTGAGAATCTACTGTGTTAATGTTGTATAAACTCTGCTCCCCAATAATCCCCTGATATGTCAATAAAGCAGCTTACAGCCAATCACTGAGCAGGGAAGAAAATAGGCCTGGACATGCTGCCAGCCAAGTGAAGAGGAGTTAGAAGAGAAAGTAGTGAATTCAGCCAGGGGATTCAGACAGGGGCAGAAATCTAGGAGATACCTGGAAAGAGTGGTCAACAGGAAAGCTAAAAAGTGCAAGTATTCTGGGATGTACTGGGAGGAAACAAGATTATCTTACCGGGTAAAGGATAAAGTAATAACTGCTCAGTTCTTGTATTGTGAAACTAAAAAAGAGTTATGAGGCCGGGTTAAGAGAGAAACTGAGAAATGAACACAGTTATATAAAAAATAACATTTTTTGTGCGTTTTGTTTTTATTTTGTTTTGTTTTGTTTTGTTTATTTGTTTTGTTTTCTCATTGACATTGCCACCTTAGGTTTTTTATTACCATTGAGATAAGTGCTTGAAGGTGCAGAAGAATTCCTGATCCAGGATGGGAAGGGTGGCTGTCTCCTGAAGTGGGTCACAAGAGGGCTCCTGGATTCCAAATATTCTGTGGTTCTCTCAGTAGGAGTGTAGTCTGATGGGAGTGGACACACAAAGGAAACTGGACTGTGAAGGAGTTTTACAAAGAGTAATATGAACAGCACAGGGGAGTGAGGCCATTGACTGTAACCAGGACATCCATGTGTTTGTCTCTTCAAGAAGCCAGCAGTGCTCAGCTAAGATCTGTCATTATGCCTGGTTTTGTTACAGCATGAAGTAGAGTTTTGAAGTTATGAGGCCAATGAAGATCTGTAGAGGACTTTTATTCCAGCAACATGGCCACTCTAGCTGGAATATACATGCCCTTAGCATATACATTAATCCCTCTGGCTAAAACACACACACACCCTTGTGCACACCTTTAATCCCAAACAATGAAGGTAAGGTTAGTATGTACAAGGATGCACCCATGTTTAAAAATGACATCTAGTTGAGAGGCAGACAAAGCGACAAATAAGAGAAAGATTTGACAAAATGGGACATGACCAACTCTCACAAGGAGAGAGAGGAAAGAGAAGCTACTTAGGAAACCAGTACAGAGAAAGGGAGACTCAGGTGAAGACAGATGAGCCAGATAATGAGAAAGAGCCAGAAGATTAGAACAGATTGTTAGAATTAGTTTAAGGCTAAGCAGAGTAATTCAGTCAGGAGCTGAGAGAAGTCAGTTTGAATCAGTCAGCTTGGAGAGGCGCTTGAGCTGGAACAGCTTAGTTGAACCAGCCAGCCAGAATTCAGAAACAGCTACAAGGTGAGATTATTCAGCAGTAAGTCTCAGAGGCTGAAAACATTGTTGGCCTGGATTAGATTGTATGGAGGCTAGAAGCTTCTGGTACTAGGTCTAGGTTAGTAGATGGAGGTAGTAAGGACCTCAGATGTCAGTTACATCAGAAGAATAAAGGATGTTTTTACAAGGATCAGAGTGACTTAAATGAGACAGAGACATGTAACTTCTGATCTTCTATGTCTTGGGATAGAACACACATGTGAAAAATTGTGACCTCAGTCAGTGCTGGAAATGAAAGTGCCTAGTGAGTGACTGATTGCACTCCATTCCTTTTTTTCTTACAAACAAATTTTGTAGAGAACATTATTGTTTTTAGAGTAGTCCATTATCTTATTCCCTGTTCAAAACAACCTTTAAGGAAGTACAGGATAAAACTATACTTATTTTTACTGTATTTTATTATATGTATGTGTGTTATACATGTGTATGAGTGCACATGTGTTGTATTTATTTGTGTGGTGTATGTATTGTGTTCATATTGTTTATGTGTGTGCTGTGCATATATGTTGCATGTATGTGCTGTGTATTGTGCATATGTTCTGTGTGTATGAGCTGTGTGTTTTATGTGTATGCTGTTTGTGTTGTATGTATTGTGTGTATGCATTTGTGTCTGTGTGTGTTGTTTGTTTTTTTAATTTAATTTTATTTTTTCTTATCAGTTACATTTTATTAACTCTGTATCCCAGCCGTGTCCCGCTCCCTCATTACCTACCAATCCCACCCTCCCTCCCTCATCTCCACCATGCCCCTTTCCAAGTCCACTGATAAGGGGGGACCTCCTCCCCATTCATCTGATCCTGTTTTATCAGGTATCTTCAGGACTGGCTGCAAAGTCCTCCTCTGTGGCCTAACAGGACTGCTCCTCCCTTGGGGGGTGGGGAGGTCAAAGAGCCAGTCATTGAGTTCCTGTTAGATATAGTCCTTGTTCCCCTCACTATGGAAAACCAATTGGTTACTGAGCTACCACAGGCTATATCTGAGCAGAGGTTCTAGGTTATATCCATACTTGGTCCTTGGTTGAATGTCAGTCTCTGAGAAGACCCTGTGCCCAGATATGTTTGGTCCTTGTGGAGCTTCTATCCTTTCCCCATCATACTAACTCCCTTTCTTACCTATGATTCCCTGTACTCTGCTGAAGGTTTGGTCATGAGTCTTTGTATTTGCTTTGGAAACACTGCTAGTTAGAGTCTTTCAGATGCACACAGTAGACTCCTGTCATACGTTCAATGCACATCCCATCTGTCTTTCTAAACGAGGATTAATCATCTTACCCCATGACCACTCTCTTGATAATATTTTTTGGGTGTATAGATTTCATTATGTTTATCATATCTATATATGATATATATATATATATATATATATATATATATATGTATATATCATAGGTCTATATAAGTGAGTATATACCGTGTTTGTCTTTCGCTTCTGGGATATTTCACTCAGAATGATCTTTTCTAGATCCCACCATTTGCCTGCAAATTTCATGATTTCCTCCTTTTTGATTGCTGAGTAGTATTCCATTGTGTAAAAATACCACAATTTCTGTACCCATTCCTCCATTGATGGACATCTGGGTTGTTTCCAGGTTCTAGCTATTACAAATAAAGCTGCTATAAACATGGTTGAGCAAGTATCTCTTTTGTGTACTTGAGCAAAGTTTGGGTATATACCTAGCAGTGGTATAGCTGGGTCTTGAGGAAGCACTATTCCTAATTGTCTTAGAAAGTGCCAGATAGATTTCCAGAGTGGTTGTACCAGTTTACATTCCCACCAGCAGTGGAGGAGGGTTCCCCTTTCTCCACAACCTCTCCAGCATGTGTTGTCACTTGAGTTTTTCATCTTGGCCATTCTGATGAGTGTAAGGTGAAATCTCAGGGTCGTTTTGATTCGCATTTCCCTGATGGCTAATGAGGTTGAGCATTTCTTTAAGTGTTTCTCTGCCATTCAGTATTCCTCTGTTGAGAATTCTCTGTTTAGCTCTGTACCCCATTTTTTAATTGGATTACTTGGTTTGCTGCTTTCAGCTTCTTTAGTTATTTGTATATACTCAATATTCGTCCTCTGTCAGATAAAGGATTAGTGAAGATTCTTTCCCAATCTGTAGGCAGGCGTTTTGTTTTGATGATGGTGTCCTTTGCTTTACAGAAGCTTTTCAATTTCATGAGGTCCCATTTATTGATTTTTGCTGTTAGAGCCTGTGCTGTTGGTGTTCTGTTCAGGAAGTTGTCTCCTGTGCCAATGAGTTCTAGGCTGTTCCTCACTTTTTCTTCTAACAGGTTTAGAGTATCTGGTTTTATGTTGAGGTCTTTGATCCACTTGGACTTTAGCTTTGTGCAGGGTGATAAATGTGGATCTATTTTCATTTTTCTGCATGTAGACATCCAGTTGGACCAGCACCATTTGTTGAAGATGCTGTCTTTTTTCCATTGAATGGTTTTGGATTCTTTGCCAAAAATTGAGTATTCATAGGTGTGTGAGTTTATTTCTGGGTCATCTATGTGGTTCCATTGATCCTCCTTTCTGTTTTTATGCCAATACCATGCAGTTTTTATTACTATTGCTCTGTAGTTCAACTTGAGATCAGGGATGGAGATACCTCCAGATAATCTGTTGTTGTACAGGATTGTTTTGGAGATTATGGGTTTTTTGTTTCTCCATATGAAGCTGAGAATCTTTTTTTCAAGGTCTGTAAAGAATTGAGTTGGCATTTTGGTGGGGATTACATTAAATCTGTAAATTGCTTTTGGCGGGATGGCCATTTTCACAATGTTAATCCTACCAATCCATGAGCACGGGAGATCTTTCCATCTTCTGAGATCTTCTTCAATATCTTTCTTCAGAGACTTGAAGTTTTTCTCAAACAGGTCTTTCACTTGCTTGGATAGTGTCACCCCAAGGTACTTTATGTTATTAGTGGCTATTGTGAAGGGTGTTGTTTCTCTAATTTCTTTCTCGGCCCTTTTGTCTTTGGTATAGAGGAGGGCTTTTGATTTTTTTGAGTTGATTTTGTATCCTGCCACTTTGCTGAAGGTGTTTATTATCTGGAGGAGTTCTCTGGTTGAATTTTTGGGTCGCTCATGTATACTTTCATATTATCTGCAAATAGGGACACTTTGACCTCTTCCTTTCTGATTTGTATCCCCTTGATCTCCGTTAGTTGTCTTATTGCTCTGGCTAGGACTTCAAGTACTATGTTGAAGAGGTATGGAGAGAGTGGGCAGCCTTGTCTTGTCCCTGATTTCAGTGGGATTGATTTAAGTTTCTCTCCATTGAGTTTGATGTTGGCTATAGGCTTGCTGTATATTGCCTTTACTATCTTTAGGTATGTGCCTTGTATCCCTGATCTCTCCAAGACTTTAAACATAAATGGGTGTTGGACTTTATCAAATGCTTTTTCAGCATCTAAGGAGATGATCATGTGGTTTTTCTCCTTTCGTTTGTTTATATGGTCGATTACATTGATGGATTTCCATATGTTGAACCACCCTTGCATGCCTGCAATGAAGCCTACTTGGTCATGGTGGATGATATCTTTGATGTGTTCTTGGATTCGGTTTGCAAGTATTTTATTGAGTATTTTTGCATCAATGTTCATAAGAGAGATAGGTCTGAAGTTTTTTTTTTGTTTGGTCTTTGTGTGGTTTAGGTATCAGGGTGACTGTTGCTTCATAGAATGAGTTTGGTAGTATTCCTTCTGTTTCTATTTTGTGGAATAATTTGACGAGAATTGGTGTGAGCACTTCTTTGAAGGTCTTGTAGAATTCTGCGCTGAAACCATCTGGCCCAGGGCTTTTTTTGGCGGGGAGACTGTGAATGACTGCTTCAATTTCATTGGGGCATATAGGGCTATTCAGTGTTCCTACCTGATCTTGACTTAATGTTGGAAGATGAAATCTATGAAGAAAATTGTCCATTTCATTTAGGTTTTCAAATTTTGTGGCATACAGGCTTTTGTAGTATGACCTAATGATTGTTTGAATTTCCTCAGCGTCTGTAGTTATGTCACCCTTTTCATTTCTGATTTTCTTGATTTGGATAGATTCTCTCTGCTTTTTAGTTAGTTTGGCTAAGGGTTTGTCTATCTTGTTGATTTTTTTTCAAAGAACCAGCTTTTTGTTTCATTGATTCTTTGAATAGTTTTGTTTCTAACTGATTTATTTCAGCCCTGAGTTTATTTCCAGCTGTCTGCTCCTCTTGGGTGTATCTGCTTCTTTTTTTTTTCTAGGTTTTCAATTGGACTATTAAGTTGTCTGGATGTGATGTTACGAATTTCTTCTTCCAGGCACTTAGTTCTATAAATTTTCCTCTGAGCACTGCTTTCAATGTGTCCCATGAATTTGGGTATGTTGTGCCTTCATTTTCATTGAATTCTAGGAAGTCTTTAATTTCTTTCTTTATTTCTTCCTTAACCCAGCTGTCATTGAGTAGCAAGTTGTTCAGTTTCCATGTGCGTGTCGGCTTTTTGTTATTTCTGTTGTTTTTGTGTCCAGCTTTAGTCCATGGTGGTCAGATAGAATACAAGGGATTATTTCAATCTTTTTGTATCTGTTGAAGCTTGCTTTATGACCAACTATATGGTCTATTTTGGAGAAGGTTCCATGCGGTGCTGAAAAGAAGGTATACTCTTTTGAGTTTGGATGAAAAGATCTGTAGACGTCTATTAGGTCCATTTGATTTAGGGACTCCGTAAGTGTTTTTATTTCCCTATTTGTTTTCTGTCTAGTTGATCTGTCCCTTGGTGAGAGTGGAGTGTTGAAGTCACCCACTATTAAGGTATTAGGATCAATGTGTGATTTAAGCTTTAGTATTGTTTCATTTATGAATGTAGGTGCTCTTGTATTTGGTGCATAGATATTCAAAATTGTGATGTCCTCTTGGTGGATTTTTCCTTTGATGAGAACATAATGGCCCTCCTTATCTTTTTTGATTAACTTGGGTTGAAAGTCTATTTTATTAGATATTAGGATGGCTACTCCCGCTTGTTTTCTGGAACCATTTGCTTGAAAGACATTTTTCCAGCCCTTTACTCTGAGGTAGTGTTTATCTTTGTTGCATAGGTGTGTTTCTTGGATGCAACAGAATGTTGGATCCTGTTTCCGCAACCATTCTGTTAGTCTGTGTCTTTTTATTGGGGAGTTGAGTCCGTTGATGTTGATAGATACTAGTGACCAAGAATTGTTGCTTACTTTTGATGTGGGGTTGGTGGTGTTACTGAGTTTCATTGCTTGTCTTCTTTTGGTTTTTTTGTTGTGTAGTTATCTATTTCCTCTGTTGTTTGTATCCGTGGTCTGTATTGTGTGTGTATGCGTGCATATATATATATATATATATATATATATATATATATATATATATATATGTTGTATGTATGTGTTGTGTGTGTTGTATGTATGTGTTGTGTGTGTGTATGCATAGGTGAATGTGTGTGTTGTATGTATGTGCTATGTGTATGGTGTGTGTTTATGTGCATGTGTGGTGGGTGTATGTACTTGTGAGGGCTGGTTTGATGTCAAGATGTTTTCTCTAATTGCTTTTCCACATTATCTTTTTGAGACAGGGTGTGTCACTGTACCTGGAAGCCACAGTTTCTTCCACACTGGGTTTCCTGAGAGCCTCCTGCATCTACCTGCCTCTACCTCGCGGCAATGGGATTACAGTTGTACACACGGATGACTTTTTTTTCATGTGGTTGCTGCAGAATTTGAACTCAGGTTCTTAGGGCTCTTTACCCACTGAGCCCCCTCCCCATTGCCCCAGATTCTATTTCTGTTTATTAAACGTTTAACTCAAAGGTGGCTGCTCAGAACACTGTTAAATTTTGTAACCATTTTATAAAATTGACAATTGTCTTGAGTAACTTGTGGCTTTTTCAGGAATTTGAGCTCAGGTTCCTAAATCCCAAGATTAATGGTCTTTCTTTACCCACACATTTCCCCTTGTAAATGTCTTTTTTACTCTATCACAAAGCAATAACTTTTTAGTAGGAAAGGGGGAAGCTTCATTTTTACTACCTGTGTAACAATGACAAATGGCCTGTGTGCTAACAACTCCCTTGCTATGCTGCTTCCAAGATCTAATTGAAAAATTTACATTTACTGTTTATAAAACCCAGGTATTGGACACAGTGATTTTTGTAGGAAGAACAAATATCAGATCGCTCTTGCCACATAAGCTGAATGTATTCCATTTAGAGTTTCAACCTACTGAACACTTTAACTATTTACTCTAGTAGTGATCTTTTCAAATGAGTAGTCCATTTTTATAACATGATTCTTCTTATTTTTAAAGATTTATTTGTGTAATTTTCACTTGTTCCTAAATATAAGTTGTTCTTATTTTTCTTGCTGTTGTGTCAGGTGGAGGAATCACACCCTCTTTCATGTAATAAAATGACAAAACATTTTTGGAAATATTTCATCCCATGTTAATTCATCATTCAGTAGCCTTACATAAGAATGTATGTTAATTTGCATAAGGGCACTCAAGGTAGGTAATACAATAGCCTAAGAAGAGTGAGATGAAGCCATATTCCCACCCTTTTATACACAAATGCTCATATGGCTGTACACTCTGTATAAGGAGATGGGGCCAAGACAATTTCAGTAGCGGGTGGTAGAGATTCTCCTTTCTGCTCTGAAGGGCAATACTAAACATGTGGCCAGCACAGGCTTTACTCACTGTAGGAGACATTTCTACTGTCCAGAAGCAGCCACCATTTCTAAGATTAATAAGTCCATATCAGAGAGTTTAAATCTATCTTGATGCTGGGGCAAGGAAGTGCTTTGAAGTCCCTGGCATGCCCAGCATGTAGATAGATGTTTTTGTACAACACAGGATGCAGAGATAGCTAAGAGGCTTATGGGATAACCTAAGCCTTTGTTAGGTTCTGTCTTCAGTATTCTCAGTGCCAGTGTTAATTCCCCTCAGTTGTCTAGGGTTTTCTTCTTCTAGTTCATTTAGAATTCATGTAGCTTGTCTTAAATTGAAGGCATCATTGGTGAGTTAAAGAACTCTGTTTAATTACCATGTTATATATATGAATACAAAACTGATTCTGAGGTAGAGACATTAAAGTGTAATTACATAGATGTAGTGGTAAAATTGAAGCAGAAATCTCTAACTGCTTGGGGATAACATCAACTCAAATGTGATCTGAGTGTGTCTGTCCCTGTGTCTAAACTGTGTCTCCTAGTTTCCAGCCTCTTCTATGAGCATGCACTCCGATGCATCTTTCTCTACCAATCTCAGCCCCTGATACCTACGAACCCTCCCTCTGCACCATGGATTGGCCTGCCCTGCTCTTCCTAGTCAGGGAATCACATGATTTTTGTTTAGTGTAATGGACTGCTTTCATCAAAAATATTTTCTGTTCATTCTGTTTGTAGCACATATCAGCACTTTGTTCCTTCGTTACAGCTGGACAATATTGCATAGTGTGGAAGAATATATTTAAACTGTTTTCATTTTCTCATTGATATGAATAATTTTATTTTGAACATACAAATTTGTGTATGATTATGTATTTCCAGCTGATTGTAGTACACATGGAAGACTGGAGTCGCTATATCATGGGTAATTATGTGTTAGTTTTGGTGTTTGTCAGAGAATTATCATTTTACATTTCTACCAAGAATTCAAGAAGGATCCAATATTTTCACAAGACAACCATTTTTTAGTTCCTATTTATTTAAAAAAAAATTACAGCAATTAGATATGAACCAGCATCTCATTGTAGTTTTGACCAGCAATTTCCTAATGATTAATGATGTTGAGTACCTTATCATAATGACCCTAGTAATATATTTTCTTTGGCAAAATGCCTTTGCAAATAATTTACTCATGTTTAAAATGTTTAAGTTCATTATAAGCTTTTATTTTATGTAATAGTTTTATACCTTTAAAAAGTGTTAAAATAGATAGTTCTTATTTTAAAAGAACCAGCAATTCACTTATTTTGTCATTGTTGTCAGTTCCTCTTGGATATGAACTTTTCTCAGATATATTTTTAGTGTATGTGTGTGTGTGAGAAAATGTGTATGAGTAAGTGTGTGTGTGTGTGTGTGTGTGTGTGTTTGCTGGCCTGTGCAGGAACATTGGATTTCTCAATAGTAAGATGGCATTCTTTTGGAGATACCATTGTTAATATTTTTAAATTTATGTGTATGGGGACATATGTACTGGTGAGTGCAGGTACCAATGGAAGCCAGAGGAGTCCCATCTACAAAGCTATAGTCAGCGGCAGCTATGAGCTACTCAGTCTGGGTGCTGGGACCTGACCTCTGTGCATGCTGAGAATTTGGCTCAGGTCTTCTGCAAGAGCAGTATGCACCCTAAACCACTTTGCCATCCTTCCAGCTCAATTAAAGGAGTTTGTGGAGGGCTGTTGTTAAATTTTCTTAAATGTTTAACAGAAATTATTAGCAAGCTCAAAAAGCCTAGAACTTTTTTGTGTAAGAGTCTTTAAAATAATAAATACAATCTTCACATATATTTTTTAAACATCTAGTTTTTTTTTTTATTTTTCCTATACTCCTTCTGATACTTTGTGTCTTCGTTGTAATTTGGCCATTTGTTGTAATATAGTTGTACATGGTGGTCCCTTATAATTTTTTTTTATTTCTCTAACGTTGTTTGTAATTCCTCGTTTTGTCCTCAGCTGTGTAATTTGACTATATCTAGTTTTTGGTTCACTAAATATTTTTTTCTGGGCACAGTGAAGCATGCTTTAATCCTGGTACTTGAGAGGCAGAGACAGGACGATCTCTGGTTTGAAGCCACCATAGTGCACATTGTGAATTTCAAGCCACCCAGGGTTACACAGTGAGACTCTAAACAAAACAAAATAAAATAAAAATGTGGCTTTTATTCTTTAAAATATCAACAACCTTGTTGGTAAACATTTAAATATAAAAACAAATTTTTGACCTTTTAATATGCTTTTAATTCTCTAGGTTAATTATGCTCTTATTTAAAGGTGAATTTTCTAGATTTTTGCTGGCTTTTCATTTCTTTGTTTATCTTCTCCTGATTTGCCAAGGTATAAAAGTAAGCTGTTGGCTTAAGAACCATTGTTTAATGTTGGTGCTCACAGCTCAAGTTTCTCTTTGCTTACTGCAGTTGCTGAATTTTTTGATCACTCATCACAAATGGTTTCTGATTTCAATTATGGGAATAATAAGCGCCTTAAATAAATGATTTTGGGCAAACTGGACATCCCCAAGGAGATGACTCTCATTTCACAAATCAACAAGTTTCACTCTTATTTCATACAAATCAACTCAAAATGAAGCATACGTTGTGACATCTTTAAATCATGGTAATTAAGAATATTTTATCTAATTTTTATACATAAATGTATTTTAGAAACTCTTCTTTCTTATTGACTCTTCATTTTACTTCAAAATGATTAGAAAATATATTTCAGCCTTTCAATGTATGATTTCTGAACATTCATTGAGTATTGTTTTAGGCATAGCTTTGCCTATCCAGAAAATTCCATGTTTGTGGGAAGAATGTGTTTATTAGCCCCAGCTGGGCTATCTTGCAGTTTAGGTCTCCTAAATCCTTGTTTGCCTGCCTCATTGTTCCATGCATCATTGAAAGCAAAGGACTGAAGACTAAAGGAGATTACCTAAGTATCTTGACCACCTCGACCAGCAAGGAAGACGCAACACTGGACTCTTCTCAATGCAGTTTATTCAGGAACCTTGAACAATCTTCTCACCCCTGGGAAGCTCAGCCCGCCAATTAAATAGCCTATGGCCAGCCAATCCTGACAAGCTACGTGGCGCCTGCAGATTAGTCCACAACTGCGGAAGCGAGCCCGATACACATACACAACCAAATAAGGAGTTGTTTACCGAAAGCTTTTGCCTACAAGAGGCGGAAGCCAGCGCCATCTTTAGGGCGCAGCAGAGCTTGGCTCTCCACACCTAAGGACAGGACTAAGTAGCAGGAGTCCCCAGGGCTGAGATCTCAACCTTGTTGACAAAAAATATTTGTGATTTAGTACTCATTCTCCCTAACTGGACACAACACGAGCAGACAAACCTGACTCACAGTTTTTCAAGCTGCTGTAGGGTAGGACTGTTCGGCTTCTGAGATTCACATGCAGTATGATGAAGATAGGACCAACTGTGTATCCATGACAGAAGTCTGTCCTGTTCCCATCACAGTCATCCCTCAGTACCTTTGAATCAGTGTCACAAGACAGAAAGATGGGCTTTGAGAAAAGGGCCAATAAATTCTTAGTATGGGACAGACAACCTCCTTGGCTGCTTTGTTACCTAAATTCTAGGTGTGAATGTTTTTTCAAACCTCTTGTACATAATACAGAAATAAGAGTGAAAGATAAAATATATTGATAGTATATAACATTAAATATGATGCTCATTCTAAAAATCGGCCTCATTTGTAACTGATGCCTCTCTGGTTTTTCTGTTGGTTTTATTATGACACCAAGAAAAATGACATATATTATGCTTTTTCATGAATAATGAGCAAACACTACACCTGACATCATATCCTATAACAAACAAAGCTCTGAAAGAGTCCCAACAAGAAAGCCTCATTTCTACCTCAGATATTGTGGGATCATCAGCAGGCACATGATGAAAGTATTCTAAGCTCATCAGGCATGCAGGTGACATAATTAGCTGCTGTTGCTCTGCCCTGCATATCTGCACACAGTAAAAGCTACTGTTCATTATGTAAGGGAAGAAATATGTTTATAAATAGCTCCTGTACCAACTTACAGTATCTCTCTCTCTCTTTTTTCAACTTTTTGTTGGTTCATTGTGAATTTTGCATCATGCACCCCAGTCCCACTCATCTTCCCATTCCTTCACATCCACCCTTTGCCCTTCCAACCTTCCTCACCAAATAAAACACACACAAACAGCAATAACAAAAACAAAGCATAGAAAACATCTCATCATGGAAACTGTAGTATGTCAGAGTTTGTCCCACAATATATCCATTCATACATCTTCGCTTCCAAGTGTTCATTGCAATGAGTTATTGGTCTGGTTTGAGGTCTCTGGCTTTTGTGACACCATCAGTGTTGGATCCTCACTGGGACTCTTCCTGGTTATTCTGTTGTTGCCCTGTATCATGGAGACCCTACTGCTTTGGAACAGCAAGACTGGCCCTTTCACTCCTCCCAATAATTTCCAGATGATATAGATTTTGGAGTGGAACAATGCAGAGATGCTGGATCTGGGCCTGGGTGGAATTTGAGCTAGCCAGACTGCCAGCTCTCCTTTATCTGCACCACCAGGGAGAGGTCTCTAGATTGATCTGGCTAGGCCACCCAGGTATTGGCCAGAGGCAGGGTCAGCTCTCCTGCTCTTATGCCCTCAGGGTATATGCTCATCTACTCCTATGCCTCCAGAGCAAGTTTCACTGTGCTGCCTAGTCAAGGTGTGGGACCTACTGTCTCAAGTGCTGCAGCCTGTGACGCCTGGGCCAGCTCTCCCACTCTCACACCCCTGGAGCTGGTTCACCTGTGCCTTTGCCATGAGGGCCAGCTCTACTGTGTGCCCAGGCAAGGGGCAGGACCCACTCTCCTCAGTGCTGCAGCCAGTCAGGGGGCAGGGCTAGCGCTCCCCTCTCATGCCCTGAGGTCAGCTCTCCTGGCTTCTCCAGGTAGCTGGTGGCAGGGTGGGGGTATCACCCCTGCACCAGATGAGTGGCAGGGTCAGCTTTCCCTGGCCCTGCCCTCAAGGCTAGCTCAGCTATGTCCCCTCCAGAAGGGCCAACTTTCTTGTGTTTCCCAGATGAGGTGCAAGGCCTGCTCTCCTGAGTGCCCAGCCAGTGAGGAGCAGGGCCAGCTGTCCTGCTCTCATGAACCTAGAGTCAGCTCTCCCAACCATCTCAGATGGCCAGGGATGCAGGGGTGGAGGGCATATCCCCCAAAGGCCACCTCACAGCAGACAAGTGTAGGGCCAACTCTCCCATGCCCTCACTCTCAGAACCAAGTCATCCCCCACCCCCACACAAACACAGCACAACAGCAAGGACAGCTCTGCTGCCTATCCAGATGAGGAGCAGGGCCCACTCTTCTGAGCGCTGCAGCCAGTGAGGGGCAGGGGCAGCTCTCCAGAATGCGTGACCCTGTGAGCAGCTTAACCAACTGCTAGAGGTGGCAAAGGGCAGGGACCTTTGCACCCATGCCACCCCATGGCAGATGAGTACCCAGGTCAGCTCTCCCACACTCATGCCCTCAGGGCCAGTTCACCTACACCTCTGCCACCAGAGCCAGCTCCACTGTGTTACCTGGGCAAGGTGCCCACTGACACTGGTGAGAGATAGGGCCAGCTCTCCAGAGCACCACATCCAGTGAGAGGCAAGGCCAGTTCTGCAGTTCTGCACAGTCCTAGGCATCCATATGGTCCCCAGCTGCTGCCCTGAGCAGGGACATCTCCAAGTGGTAATATGAGCCACAGACATCGACACTTCCCCCTGCTGCTGCATAGCTGTGGATACAGACATGGCCCTAATCAGCAGCTCTGGCTGAGACTTCACCAAGGCTCCAGGGGGAGAGGCTGGGCACTGACAACAGGCTACTACTGGTCACCTTCTGGTCTCCAGTTCCATCTCTCTTCACAGTGCTCAAGCTGTTCCACTTCTCTTTCTGATCTGACACCACTTGCTTGCTTATCCAGGCTAGCCATGTGTCTGGTGGGTTCTTGGATGACATCCTGCATCTGTGCTGCACATTGTGGCAGCAGATGGTGTCTATGGCCTGCCTGCGCCTTGTACTAAAGGACAGGTCTGTGGGTGACATGTCAGTCCATGTGTCTCTGTCTTTCTTCTCCTGCATTGTGCTATGCTGCCTTGATTACATTTGATTTGATTTTCATGAGTCCTAGGCAAAAAGTAGCTTTGGCCCCCAAGCCAGGCATCAAGCTAGGATGAGCAAAGGACTACCATCTGCTCTGCTGCTGACTGATAGAACACCACTACCAAAAGGTGTCTCTCTGCCCATTGTCAGGGGGGTGGGTTTTTGTTCTTGTGTATATCTTGTACAAATCTTTTCATGTTTCTCTTTTACTCGTAATAATCAAAGCCAGAGAGCTTTCTCTATGTGGTGAGATGGTCCAAACCTTCATTTTTTAAAAGTTCTATTTGAATGCCTGTATTTCTCCATTTAACTGTTATATGAGATGCAGGAGTGCCAGATATCGGGAACTCAGAAATGTTCCAGGTGTCAGACATAGTCACTCTTGCCCTTCATTGTACAGCAGCAATGGATTTTTTCCTCAGTTATTAGGGTCATTCACCCCAGGTAGCACAGTTCCTTCACCTTCTGTCTTGGTTCAGAGACTAGGATCAAATGTCCCAAACACAGTCTTAATTTACAGTTTTATAAACTATTTCTGTATGTCTGTAAAAACATTGGCCCTTGGGAAAGAGGGCCCCTGACCCTAGAGTCCAGTTCTCCAGGCCTGAAAGCAAAGTGTCTGTCAGTTATCTGGTAGGAAAAAGTTGGGAAGGAGATATTTGTACCTCATACACACTTGATTTCTAGACTCAAGTATTCTGATTGTGAGACAGAGTGCATAGTGTAATGATCTCTGAAAACACACACGCACAGACAGACACACACACATCTCTGTCTATTGCATCCTTTTAAACACCATGTTCTTTGGGTACTGTGTTTCAATCGCTGCTGTAACTGGATCTCAGATACGTTGTCTATTGTCTAGCTGGGATTCGGCTTCCAAGTGGTGGGATACGATGACACTGAGTAGTCATGTGAGACCCCCTGCTGTGCTCATGGCTGTGAAGGAAGTTCCTGAACCAAAGCATTGTTGTGCAAAATACAGGACCAGAGATAGGGACTCCAAATCCATAAATGGTGATAGCATGGCAGATCAACATGCAGAGAGTGTCTCTTCTGACAATGGTGATTGCATCACTAGGTGTATGTACTTGTTTTTATAAGTACAGAGATGAGTATCTTATTTTGAATTTTTAATAGTATGTATGTGTGTGGCGAATCTGACAAGCTCTTAGCTATTCCTTATTTTGTACTGGATCTCTAGTTTATAATTAGGGAATGAATAGTTTTATAAAATCATGGTAACTCTTAGATGAGAAATATGCAAAATGTTCTGCAGTCTAAAAAAAACAGACATCAAGGTCAATTTATAAATGAGTTAATGTAGCCTATACAAAACAGCCTTTTTCTTTGAAATTAATTATCTAAATAAACTCAGTAATGAGGTAGAAAAATATCAGTAATTTCATTAATCTATGTCTGTGTGAGTCATGTCACTGAAACATTACTTATATTGAATAAAGGGTTCATTACATTTGAAGTCTATTGACTGCTACTCCAGGGAAGAAAACACACACACCTCACCAGTGAAATAGGTTCTTCCTTGATGCTGCAAGTATACTCTGAGAGCACAGTGATCTAGGGACATGGGAAAGAGAGCTAAGTTTACACCAGAGGGCAAGGATGCTTGTAAACCAAAGAGCTCCTTACAAATCTACCAAAGGCACATGCTTATCTTAGTTCATGGATTCTAGAGGCAGGACATCTTTTGGGTACAACCAGGTCACAAGTTAGATAATACTGGACTAACAATAATTTTTGAAGGTAGAACCTTACAAGCCTTGTATGGTAAGCAATGCAACTCTAGCTCAAACTGGGGTAGAGGGGAAGAAAACAGTAGGAGTAGAGACAAAACAAAACCAAAAGATATTATCAGCATGGAGTCTTAACTTTTTGGAAATTGAAATTAAAAATAATCTCATCATTTCTTCCTTTTCCTTTTCTCCCTCCAACCCCTAGCATGTACTCCCTTGCTGTTCTCCAAATTTGAGTCCTCCAGTCTGGCCTCTTTTCTTTTTATTCTCTCTCTCTCACACACACTTATGTGCATGCATGATATATATCATGTATGAACATATATGTGCACTTCTTTTTATACGATCAAAGTGACTTGACAAAGGACTGCTTTCTCTGATTTAAGGCTATTCAGAGGCAGCAGACGTTTGCTATCCATGGAGTCCATGGAGGAATTCCTAACACGGAGAACCATTCTCTTCTTTTGGGAGTGAAACTAGGCTACTTTTTCGAGGAGTAGGCCTTGTGGATTTGATTTCTTTGCCATCCTTGTGGTTGGCAGTCAGGTCACTATTACACCCAGCAGGTCAGGATTGCACAAGACCTGCAACACAAACACCTGCACATATGGGCATGCAGGACAGGAAAGTGAGGAGGGGGACTAGGAAAAGGTAATGAGCTTCAGGAGGGGGAGGGAGACAAGGGAGGTTACCAATGTGAGTATGATCACAAACATCAAATACATTATTAAAATGTTAAAAAAAAAAGTTGTAAAGCGCTTCTCCACACTCTTCACTGGCTAGGTGCTTGAAACTGTAGACAACCTGGGGTGAGTTTACCGCTGGCAAATCTTTGAATCTGTGACACACTGTCTGTGGATTTTTCCTTCAGTCCTGCTCAGAAAACATATGGCTTCTCTGAGGTACCTCATTTAACAGACCACTATTTTGCCTTTTTTTTTTTCACTCTCAGATTCATGGCATTTTTCTTCATCTTGAACTAAAAAGATATCTAAAACACTGAATTACAGAGAACCGTACTTGAGGCTGCTGTTACAAATGCCGTGGTTTTGTTGCTGGTTGAGCTACCACATTTTACAAGCAATTAGCTTGCCTCAAGCCCTCAAGTTCAAACACTGTGCATGTGCTCTTAATGTGTCACTCATCTTGTTCTGGGGTTGAGGGTAATTTGTGTACGAAAGTTTCATTCAAGGTCCATTAACTCAAGTTCATAGTACTCTGATGTGCTGTGCTGAACACTTACCTTACAGCCTCTAAGACGGTGAGGCTTTTAGAAAACAATACCACACATAAGGAGGAGGTCCTTCAAGTTAACAGTGACATGATTATCTTCCATAATATTACTACCCTGCTTTCACTTCACTCTTCACTCATGTGTCTGATTCTACAAATGAGCTGGCAAGGGCAAAAGAGGGATAGGCGTGGGTCTCTGTGAAGAAAATGTATTTTAAGAACTATGGTAAGCCCTGAGAGTAGGCCTGTGAACATCCTAACCTGGGGTGCTGTAAGAACATATCATAGACAGTATCTTTAATAACAGCAATATATTTTCAGTCTGGCATTGGAAGTCCAATGCAGAGGTGCTGGTTCCTGGTGGAGGGATCTCTTTCTGTGCTTACAGACTCAGTGTCCTGAGTGTATTTTCCACATAATGGGAAGAGTGGTTTCTGGTGTGTCTTTTTGGTTTTGTTTTGCATAAGGGTAACAATCCTATTAAGATTTGACCTTGTAACCCTTTATAATCAGAATTATTTCCCAATGGCTCAGCTCCAAACACTATCACTCTGGGGACTAAGGTTTCAATATCTGGATTTTGGAAGGGCACAGTTCAGGCTGCAGTACCTAGGCTCCCTTATAAGAAGAATCTCATGTTGCTATGCAAGACTGGCCTGAAGGGTGCCAAGCACAGAACACTCAGTATGTGAGTCCAGGCTGAGCACGTGGTGACATGTGCAGGAAACAGGAAAGTACAGCAGGTCACAGAATGCTCCGTGGTTTTGTAGGGAGACATCATGATGAAGCTCTGGAAAAGTATCAAGAGATATATGATTGAGGTATTGTGTAGAACAGAGAGTTTCACATATTTGGTTTTTTTTGTGGAAATTAAGGGCCATTGAAAGAATTCAGAATCATTTTTCAGACTGTTTTCTCTACATATGCACAAAAGTAGCATAGAAGATTTATTGAAAGATAAAGACTTACACTGGGTACAGATGGGGTTTTGCATGAGAAGGGGGTGGGGGAACTTGTTAATGTGTCAAGATGAAACACTTGAGGGTGGCTCCAGACTGACCTCCAGGTCATGCCATCAATGCGGTAGAGTAGACTGGGTTGGGTTAGAGAAACAGGACCTGTTCTGGACCTGGCCTGCTTGGAGATCCTATGAAACCCACACAGTTGAGAAGGGATCTGCAGTAAGTGCAACAGTAAATGGGGACTCTATCTGCTACTGCTAAAAAGAGTAGGTTTGATCATCTCAAGCAAAATAGACTATCTTCACATGCTTGCATGGTGCATAGTATTTGAAACTACGTAAGGAGCCATATTGCTGTACAAGTTCATATTGAGTTGGTCCTTCGGATTGGCAGATGACCTCCTATAGGAGTGACTCAGGGGACAGCTTCTTTATTTTGCCTCCATCATTCTAGACTTTATGGGTTCCAAGGTCCTATGCTGACAGGAAGTCAAGAAAGGCAATTTCTAAAAGACAGTTGCCCACATCATTTTTGCAGGTTTTAGATACCCTCCATTCTCACATACCAGTGATCTAAATGAAGTTATAGGGCCACACCTTCTGCAAAGGAAGCTTGGAATTAGAAAATAGAAATTCTATTTTTCAATCCGATACCTCAAGACAATAATTTTGCTGTCTATGAAATAAACGCAAAAAAAAAAAAAAAGAAATAAGCGCAAGTGTCATTAGCAGAGGAGTCTAGGCTGAAATAGATTTGTGAGAATATAACTCGGAGCAGAAGTGGCATAGAAAACCTTTCACAAAAAAAAATACTATTCACAAACTTCTGGACTGTAATAGTTCAAGAACAAGTGAAAGAGCAGAAGGTCTACCTTGGGTTATACAGTTCATGTACCAGGTCAGACAGATAAGTTTAGCTTTCACCCCTCATCAAAGAAACTTCTTTTTGAAGCAGGTGGAGGCAACTATGGATATTCCACAAGTGGTCAAAGTGCAGACACTAGCTCCTGTGGAGAGCATAACTCCAATCAGTCAGTGCATCTATAATACAGCCTTCACACCTAAGGCTAGAGGAGCATCTCAGAAGAGACCCCGGTGTCTGCTATGAAATAGTGTCTTCTAGTCATGACAGGGAAATGGCATGCCACACCCATGAAATCGAAACAAGACTGAGTGGCATTTAATGCTTCCTTATCCTTGAACATTTCACAGCTATAAACATCATTGAAATGAGCCCTTATGATTTGTGCCCCTTGTATGAATAGGCCATACATAGAGAAACCACGAAGGAACACCTGTTTAAACAATTTAATCCCTCAATAATATGTATTTTCCTATACCAATAAAACCAATGGCTTGTTTTAGTGTGAATATAATGTTTTAAATGTTTGCAAGGACATTATTTTGATAATGTTAGTGATTGAAGCCATGGTCTTGTGCACACTAAGAAAGCACTCTGACACTGAACTACATTCCCCAAACACAGACATTTTTGAAAGTTAACTGGGATTTTTAAAAGATCCCTGAGTCAAGGTTGGTGGTCTTAGACTCATTACTTACAAGACTGTATGCAATAACCTGGCCAGCAGAATATCTCTAGCCTGAAAAGAAGAAACTTTGCATCAAACCTGTGCAGTGTTCAAACCTGCTTCAAATCTGCAGGAGACTATGAACACAGGTAACTACAGAAGGCTGTGAAGGACTGCCCAGGGGAGTGGCCAACATTCATGAGTCAGTGGAGGATGAAACTCCTGCTGAGAAGCCCAGAGTCTGTTACCCAATCACACACTCAGAGGAGAGAGGATACTTTCTCTAAGTTGATAGATCTCAGTGCAAAACAGGAGTGCTTCCAGTACCTAGAAGCCCAGCAGAGGATACAGAAGGCTAATGTTGGAACCAGCAAGCGTGCAAGAGACTGCTGCCACACTCTGCCCCCTCCTCACTCCGACCTTTCCCTTTATTTAACACCCAATGTCAATTTGATATGCCAGCTCTACCCTGCTGCCCTGTCCTGTCCCCATTCTTGTGTTTCTTACTTGGTTCTGTCCTTTCTTGTTTCTTCTTTTTTCTCTATTCTTTTCTTCCTCACTTTCCTTTTGATTAACTTTTCCCGCAGAATGCAGGCTGGCCTGATTTGGGGTTTCTCCAGGTCTCTGCCTACTGAAAGCTGGGATCATTTGTAGGTTACTTGACCGTACTTCTTTAGATCTGTCCTTGTATGCTTGCTGTTACCTGGGGTCTCATTTTCACCTTCCTCATTCCTATTCTCTCCTCTCCTATTGTTTTTCGCTCCTCTGTGGTTCTCTCTAGCATCCAAATACTGACCACCCCTCTATCCCTTTCACTTTCCACTCACATCAAAAACTAATATCATATTTCATTCACAATGTACTAACAGTGCCCCATTGCTTCCCAAAATGAGGAGTTTAAGAAGTGTCTTTATTTGATTCTTACTGAATTTTCACACCTTTTAGCAAAGATTCTCTCAGCTGACAGCACTTGATGGTAGGGATGGTAGGGAAGGGTTGAGTTTTGTGCTGTGAGCAGGTGGGCCAAAAATCTAATTGCTTAGACACCCAGTCTAGTAGAGAAAATGAGACTCATTCCTACCACAGCGTTGTGTCTTTCTTCCCTACAATGTCAACCAGAGCTCTTCTCTAACTGTGTATTTGTGGTTCTAAATGCCACTTGTATTTGAGTGAGTGTTTCTTTCTCTAGGTTTGGGAAATTTTCTACCGTGGTTTTACTGAACAGATTCTCTATGCCTCTAGGTTTATCTCAGCTCCTTTTTCTTCACTGCAGAGTCTTAGGTTTGCTCTTTTGATATTTATTATGATTATCTCATATTGCTTCTAGACTGTTGTTAGTCTCACTTATTTGCTTTCTCTTATTGGTGTTTGAATGCAGTGTTTCATCTGTCCTGTCAGGCATCTATGGATATTCTTTCTTCTGCTTGAGTGAGTCTATTGGATATGATTTTGACTGTGTTTTTACTTGATCCACTATGGGTTTTTCTTTCAAGAATTCGTGTGTATAATTATATGCATACATACATGCATACATACATACACCTTTTATCAAAATCTCAATTTTCTTGCTGAATGTTTATTTCATGCTGGTATGACCTTTATCCAAACTGCCAGTTTTCTCAGCCTTTTGCTGACTTCTTCTGCCATGTTTCTGACTTTCCTTTCTAGACCTTTATTGAATTTATCCACTTGTTTTTATCTTCTTTGACATCACTGATGATTTTTTTCAATCTGGAAATTTTTGAAATCTTCACTAGACATTTAATCTAGTTGAGGACCTTTAATTTTTGAAATTGAGGAGTTATGATGACCTTGGAGAAGTCATGTGGCCAGAACTTACCACGTTTTTTTTTTTACATTTCTTTGCAGTGATTTGTGCCTCTTTTGCTTTTATTTCTTCTATATTGAAGAGAAATTTCTTATCAAGCACTCTATCTTGAAGAATCAATACTCAGTATCATCCACCACAGAGAAAGTTACTGCTATTTTAGCAACAGCATCAAATTATAAAAGAAATAGAAATTCACTTGACAACAATTACAGCCCACTGATAAATTAACAACGGCCATGGGCAAACTATTTTAGAATGCCTGTAAAGTTGGAAATGGTTTAGTATAAGTTTAGAAACAGTAAATTAATGAAATAGAGGACAGAGACAGGGATGGGGAAAAAAGAACAGAAGCAAGATTAAATAAAATGAGAGGAAAAGAAAAGTGGATAGGCCTGTTCTTGAGTAGAAGAGAAAAAGACCAAAAGACTGGAAGAACTGTAAAAAAAAAAAAAAAAAAATCAAGCCAAAAGGGAAAAATAAAACAAAAATTATAATAAAGGTAAAAAAAACTAAAATATGAGTATTTCAAACAATAATGTTAAGTCAAAATAGTATTCGGGTGGGGTCACAGTTTAGTTAACAAAGCATAAGACCTTTCTGCAATCCCCAAAGCCCATGTTTAGCGTTAATTTAGTGTGGTGTGCATGCTTGAAGTAGCAGTGCAAGGAAAGGTCATTGTTCGGCTCATGTGCCAGAGAACTTAGCCTACTTGGTGATTTCCAAGCGAGGGGGAAATCTAGTCTCAAAAGAGAACTGTGTATGGCAATTGAGCAATGACATCCCAGGTTGTCCTCCAGTTTCCATATGGAAATGCAAGCACACACAAGTACATACTCATGTATACAAAAAGACACATGCACAACTCACATATACACACATATGCACATGTGCACACACATGCATACAGTTCACCTGCATATGTGCACATGCATTCATTAATGCATACACACACATACATGCAGGCTCACATTTATGCACAAAACAGACATGCACACAAACACATGGACACATGCACAACCACATGCATATAAAAATTCACACATTCATGCACACAAATGAATACACACACACAGAGAGACACCACAAATTTCTACTAAAAAAAGACATGGCTAGAAAAAGCACAGCTAGCAAGAGAGGGGGCAGGAGAAGAAATTCAGCAAGAGAAAAAATATTGTCCAAAAAAGGGAAACAAAAAGCAAACAAAATTGGATGAATATATGAAAGGGAATAACAAAAACAAACAATTTTAAAAACAGAAAAAAGTTAGAAATCCTACTAAAAGAAAAGAAGAGACAAAATATAAAGTATAAGAAAAGGTGAAGTGCTGAGGAAGCTCCCTCTGGGTCACCAGTTCTCTGCAGGAAGGGAAGGGACATGTTTGTCACGCTGTTGCTGAGTCTGTATTGGGCACACATATGATGTCTGCCAGACATCTTCCTGTACTAATCTTGGACTTCTCAGTTTATGTCAGCCTGCTGAGATTCTCTAGATTGTACCTGCCCAGGGTTGTTAATGCTTTAGCTGAGTGGTGTCTTAGAAGTGTGTTGAGAGTGTGAGAAAGAGTCATTGCTCTAAGAGCTCTACAAGCAGAAGTTCTATCTCCACACTTTCAAGGCGACAGAGTACAACAACACTGTTTAAGGGACACAGCTTTACTATCATGTTTTCATCTGGAACATGGAGTTTCTAGGGGTCTACATCCATGACAAATAGGTGACTCCAGACTCTGATCACCCACTGGCCTCAGAACTAGAACTATCACACTCCTGTTATCAGGTAATGTGATCCCTTCTGCACACTGCAGGCAAGTTCTTTTTCTGTATACACATCTGGAATTCACATTCCAGGCTGAGATGAGCCTAGGTGCCACATGCATGCTTTGTCAACTCATTCAAGGGCCTCCATGATCTTCATAACTTTATCCCTTTACTCATAGGCCATGGAAGGTCAGCTGCTTTCCCTTCCCACAACCCAGAGAACTGAGGAGCCAAAACCTTGTTGAGTTTTTTCTCTGTGTAGGCTTTTTTTTTCTTGTTCTTTTCCATCGTCTTTCACTTCCTCCTTTTCTCTTTAGGATAAAATCTATACTTTTTTTTTTTTTTACTATGATTCTGTCCTTTACAGATTTACAAAACACAACCTGTAGTCTGCTATCTTACTCAACAATCTTCCTTTCACATGATGGAGCTAGATTTAGACTTCCAGTTGTGAATTTCCCCTGGTACTTATGTTATTCATCATATCATGCTCTCTGGCCTTCCTCCAGTCACTGGGGATGGTTGTTTGAGAAGGTCAAAGTGAGACATCTGACAGAAAGCCAACCAATTTTTCAGAAAGCAAAGGACATCTGACAGAAACATCGCAGAATACAGGAAGCATCTGACAGAAAGCTTCAGAGGAGAAATTTGTAGTGGATCATCTCCAGAGGAAGCATCAGCCCTTTGAGTTCAGCTGGATGCCCATAAGAGACTCAGGAGACTCCAGAGCAGCAGGAATCTCAAGCTCAGATCAAGGAACAAGGCAGAAGCCTCTAAGTCAGCAAATCACAATAAGCCACCCCAAGACAATTTTAACTATAAAGACAGATTTTCCTAAATTAAAAATGGAAAAACGTCATTCAGATCCCTTAAGACCATGGGTATGTGTTGAGGGGATAGAAATGTTAGTTGAAAAACCAATCGAAGTACTTACTGCAACTGTGACCACTGGAGTGAACCCCTCCCTACTTTCAATTGCAATCTTTATATAATTTCCCTCAAAAAAAAAAGGTTAAAAAATAGCTGTACAACAAGAAAAAAATAGCTATGATAATAAAAAAGCTTGTGAGACAGACACAGAGGAAGTAAGAGAAGAGAAAAATGCTGAATTGTAAACCTATGGTACCTGATGAAATTGAGTATCAAGGTAGACAGTCCATAGACAGTGGATAAATAGCCTCCTTGCTGGCATGGAGACATGCATGGAAAGCAAGTGCCTAAGTGTCTAGTTAATGTGTGGATCTGTCAAGATCTAACTGTACCTTGATAAACAGAAAGGAGGATAAAATTAGCTGAAAGACACTGGATTGTAGAAAAAATGCTGAATTAATCAACTCGTATATTTTGAAGATGTTTTAACATCAGAATGGAAGTTAGGGAATATGTTACATTGGGTATGACCCCTCCCCCATGCCCACCCCCTGCATTGGGACTGCTCAACAAACCACCTGAAGGACACATTGCTCATCAGACTTTCAGACTGAAAACCTTGATGCTAAAATGGCCATTTGCTGAAAGACACGTGATCAGGACTGCAGTTAGGAAGGGTCATCACATCAACAGGTTTTCATAAGGACATTCAGACTATAAAGTTTGTGGAACTGATAATTATTTCTGTTGTAAAAGTTAAACTGTGTACAACTCTTAGCTTAAACACAAAGGGAAAAGATATAGAGGAATTTTAAACCAGCAAAATGGCTGGTCTGGCAAGGGATCACATTTAAAGACCTTCTACATCTGTGTGATCTAGCTGGGATGATACACCTTTAATCCCTCTGATGAACTACAGACACACCCTTAGTGCATATCTTTAATCACAAACAATGTAGGTAATGTTAGTTTGTAGAAGGAAGCAACCATAACCAAATCCCCACCTGGATCATACTGTATAAGTGGCCTGCTTTCATCCCTGACAAAAGTTTGGCTCACCTTGTACAAATTTTGTGTATGAAAAACCATATTAAAAAAGGAAAACAGAGAATTCATACAATTGTCTCAATAGCTACATATAAGGCAGTTGTGAAACTTCAAAATCCTGTGTAATAAATCAGTAGGAAAGTGGGAATGGATGTTGGAGAACCTTCCAACATCACAAAGGTTATGTGTGACAAGGCCAAAACCAATCCTTAGTAAAAGGTAAAAACAAAAAACAAACAACAATAACAAAAAACAATTGAATGCATGACCTCTAAAATTTGGCATGAGGTAACGGTTCCCTATCTATACTGTAATACAAGAATAGGCTCAAATCCTTCATTAAAGAAATAAGAGAATAGAAAATAGCAAAATGGTAAACATTGGGAGGAAGTTAAATTATCCGTGTTTGAAGATAAAATAACCCAAAGTTAAAATTTCCATACTTCACAGCAAAAACTCATGAATCTCATTTCACTAACACAGCAGTTCAAAACAATCAGCATATAAAAGTTATTATTTTTTATGTTACACCAACAGCTGATGGCTGAGAAACTCATCAGGGAAAAAGACCTGTACATTTACAGTAGCCCTATAAAAAGCAAACAAAACAAAACAAACAAACAAAAAAAAAAACAACCTTAATGGAAGACGTGGAAGACTTCTATATACAAAAATTGAAAATGAAAAAATTAAATTACCCAATGAAAATGTTATAGGAAAGGGTATTACATGTTCCTGGATTTGCAAACCTCAATTTGTAAAAATGGCTACAATAATACTCACATAAAATAAGCACACAGGCCAAAGTACTTTAAGGTTAACAACCAAAGATCAATCAGTAAGTCTAGTGGTGTGGGATTTTTGACCAGGATATCAAAACCATAATCTGAAATAAACAGCCTTTTTAACAAACAGTGCTGGCAAAACTGGGTGTCAAATTGTGGAAAAATGGGATGTTGCTCACCCTGCAAAAAAATCAATTTGAAATGGAGGGTTATTTCTTTAACATTAAAGATGCAAAAAAATGATATATTAACTAATACCAAACACAAATGTACACAGAAATCACATAAGTGGAGTCTACATCACGAAACAGAAACATTCAAAAATACCGATACTACATTTTTTGTAGCAGTATGCCCTGGTGCTTTGTGTCAATTGTTAACTATCTTGCCCGGCTGAGATTCTTACTGTTCTGTGAACAATTCTTCACACATCCCAAATGATGTTTGTGTTACCTTGCCTCCTGATTGGCTAAATAAAACTTCCTATACCTGGGCAGGGCAAAGGTGAAATGGGCAGAGCTAAGGTTTGCAGGTTTGGAGGAAAAGATCACGGGAAGGAGGAGGAAGGTGGAGGAGAAAGGACAAAGTAGAGTAGGGACAGGAAAAGAACTACCTGGGCATGGAGAAAGGACTCCGAGAATGACTTTGAAAGGAATGGCCCAGAAGAAAAATATAAGCAAGTATCTTGGGATTATGGCTGAGAAATTGCCCAGACAAAATGATAAAGCAGATGGCATGGGATGGAGGGTGTAATGGAAGGTAGTTTAGAGTTTATATCTGCCCCAGGTGAAATGAGGCTTATTCTAAAATCTAACAGGTGTCCGTGTCCTCATTGTTTATGACAACAGGTTAGATAATACTATCCTAATAATTACAGGGCTATTTATTATTAGCCTGATACCCTTTTATTTTCCACAACATATTGGCAAACCATGGTGGGGCTTGAATTTAGGTTTACAGCCTGAGAAGTCTTAGGTGAAAAACAAACGCATTTCACAACAGCTGCTCTCTGCCGCTGCCCACAGTCTCAGTTCTCACCGAGCAGTGACAGCTGCAGAGGCACTGTAGCTGGAGAGGCGAAATGGAGAGTCTGGCAGCCTGCTGGTCAGAGCTGGCCTAGAACTGCACCTCAAAGGAAAAGTGCCATGGCAGAGGGTGCATATGGCTTCGTTTTGGTATCTAGTTTATCACAGTAATATATATCCTAGGTATTACAAATAGATATGATTCTATAGATAGATTAAGAGACTTACAGAGTATGGCATTTAAAATGTTTTTATTATTTTGGGGATTCTTTGACAATGAGACATATCAACTCCTGGCAGAAACCCCAACCTACCTCAAAGAAGATGATAAGCATCAAAGAATCTCCATATGGAAGTGGCTTCAAATGTGGCAAGTTAGCCATCTGTGCAAAGAATACCCTCTTGTTTCTACCACAGGCAGATTTCTGCCTAAAATGGGCAAGCTTAGATGTAGGCTGAGTTGACTGTTCAGCTCTGCAAAGAGAAGGTAAGCAAGTCCATAATAGTTCCTGCTTCACAAATATGTCTGTCAGATACACTACCCCAGAAGGCTGAAGATGATGCTCCAGCATTAGAGAGAGTTTTGGGTGGCTGTTCAGGCAGCAAACTGTCTCTGTCATTTTTTAATTCCTTCTCAAGTCTCTGATGGGGTTGAAGACCAGATACTCATAGTTTTAAAATTAAGCTTACTCAGAGAATTAAAAAAGATGCTTTAAGATATAGATAGATGGTTTTTAGGTTGATAAATAAATACAGTCTATCTTAAAAATTGGATACAAAACTTTAGACTCCCCAAGAGGATAAATAGTATTTTATTCAAGGTTACTAAGTGCCTTTAAAATGGACATTATATACAGAAGTCTTACCTACTGGTTTTTATAATTGTTTCATAATTGTTCTTACTGCATATAGTTTTTTTAAGGCCTTTCTAATTGGACAAAAAGGGGGAATTGTAGCAGTACAGCCTACTGTTTTATATTGCTGTTTTGCAACCCTCCTCCCAAAGTTCTTACTGTTCTGCAAACAATCTTTCACACACCCCAAAATGATGTTTGTGTTACCCTGCTTCCTGACTGGCTAAACAAAACTTCCTACACCTGGGCAGGGAAAAGATGAGGTGGGTGGAGCTAAGGTTCTTGGAGTAGATTGGATCACAGGGCGGAGGAGGAAGGGGAGGAAAAAGAAGAAAGCAGTTGACATAGGATAGAAAAAGAAACAGGTTGGCTGGGAGGAAGGGCTTCAAAAATGGCATAGAAAGAAATGGCCCAAATGAAGAAATAAGTACCTTGGGATTATGGATGAGAAATAACCCTGATAGAAATGATTAAAGCAGATGGCATGGGAAGAGGCTGGAAGTAATAGAAGCTAGTTTAGAGGGTTTATATCTGCCCAGCCCCAGGTAAAATAATGCTTATTCTAAAATTTAACAGGTATCCGTGTCTTTATTGTTTATGATAGAAGGTTAGATAATACTGCTATAATAATTATAGGGCTAATAATGCACATTATTTTTTTATTTTATTTTCCACAACAATCTGTGTTTGTTCATATAACTGTGGAGGTCAGGTAAACAGAAGAACCACATTTTGCAGAGAAGGGGGTAAAGTGGAGGGCAAAGAAGAAAAAAATAAATGATTCTTATATATCAAATGTCACACTGAAACTTTCATTTAGCATGAAGATATGGTAACTGTTCCTACTGCAATGATAAAATATGCACACAAAAGCAAATTAAAGAAAGGGTTTAATTTGGATAATGGGTCAAGGTCACTGTCTACTATGATGTGTTTGTCAGTGTTCTATTGTTGTGAAAAGATAACATGACCAGGACATCTCTTAGAAAAGAAAGCATTTACTTGGGATATTTATAGTTTCAGAGGTTTTGTCGATTATCATTATTGTTGGAAGCATAGTGACCAGTATAGTGGAATGCAAACAGACTTTGTGCTGGAACAGCTGAATTCTACTCTGGATCCATAATCAGTATGAAAAGTAAGACCCTGGGCCTAAGCCTTTGAAAGCTCAAGTCCCACCCCTAATGACACACCCCAGTGATGACCTACTTCTTAATTCTTTTCCAGTAGTGCCAATACTTGATGACTAAGCATTCAAATCTATGAGCCTTTGGGGGCAACTCTTATTCTAATGACCACACGCGTTAAGACAACAGCTTAAAGCAACTGGTCATGTTCCATCCAGTCAGGAAGTAGGAGATAGATGAGTGGTTGTTTTAGGGTATTCTGTCCTTATACCATCCAGCACGTCATTCAAACAGATGCTTCCAACCACAATCAACAGGTCTCCTGGCTTCAGATAAACTAATAAAGGAAAGCCCTGCAAATGAACAACCAGGGGCTTTCCCCTCATGATTCTAGATATCACTGTGTTAACAACTGAGATTTAAGTATTACTTTTTAAACCTTTTTATATAAACCCAATTCAAAACATAATTTAAGTTTATTTGGCGGTGTAAACGTGTGTGTGTGTGTGTGTGTGTGTGTGTGTGTGTGTGTGTCCATGCATGGAGGTGAAAGGACAACATTCAGAGGTAATTCCCTCTTACTAATTTGTTGCTACTGGGAATACAAATATGGTTTGGGGACTTATTGGCAATTAAGATTGTTCCCAAAGCCAGCTACAAAGCTTTAAATAATAACATTCCTTCCCTTTTCCTAAATCTTACACTCATCTCATAAGTAAAATAGGATCCAACTTGGAAAGTCTACAAAGTACTTAACAATTTCAGGAATATGAAAGACTCCCAGTCCACATCTCATGTGAGACTCAAGGCAACTGTGAGCTTCTACAACATAAAACGAGTACTTCTAACAGACATTGGCATAGAACATTCTGAACCTAAAACAGAAAACATAAAAGAGCAAGGAATGATGAGTCCCAAATCCAGGACAAATGCAATCTGACAGCTCCACTTTGGGCATCCAGGACTTCTGATGCCCTGGTGTTGATTCCAGGGCATGACTCTATTCTTCAAGCTTAACCTGAAAGACACATAGCTTCTCTCCTAGGCATGCTCCACTCGCTGCCTGAAGCTTTCCTTCGTAGATCCTATGCTTCCTTCCCTCATCCAACTGGCATCTCCAGTAACATAGGAGCATGTAACAATTTGGTATTATAAGAGAATGATAACCTCAGTAATGAGTGATCTGTTTGATTCTGGCATCAATGACTTGTTTCTTTCCAGCACATCAAACAATGATATCACATCAATTCCAAGCATCACCTCACACCTTTCAACACTCCACATTCATAAGACTAATATTCTACACTAACTCCTTTCTACTTCTTACAATCTTAGGAATTATGAAACGTATACTATATTCTTTACTTCACAAAATGATTTCCACAATATTTTACTCTTAAGATATGTGAATTTTGGACAAAATTACTGCCAGTCATATGTAAAACTTTCCTACATAATAGTAATTCACTCAAGGTTAATCAGAATAAAGTTTAACTCAAAATATTTTCATATTATTTGTAGGGTTTTTCAACAAAACTAATTTCTTAATATGTAGGTTGTGTGAAATAATCTATCATTGGAGTTTATGGTAGATTCTTTTAAATATGAACTTCTCATGTTTCATGTGTTTAGATTTCAGTTTCCTTTCTTTTCATGCTATTCTGATCCAGTTTGACTTTGTGGGTCTTCAAATATATATAAAAACCTATATCTTCATGATAGTCTTTGAAACAGTATGGCTCTTTTACAGTGTGAATATTGTAGTGCAGACTTAAAGTTGTTGAAACTTCAAGGCCTTGTGACACTGTCTCAACTATGGAGGCTCTGATGATAACTAAGGTATAAAGAAGAGGAGAAAAATTCCCATATTGTTTACTTAGTTTATTTCTGTTAGTGTGATTAACACCATGATGAAAAATACTCAAAGCAGAAAAGGGGTTACTTCAGTTCACTGGCTTGCATGTCAACATCCACTGAAGCCAAGGCAGAAATTAGCCAAAATCTAGCAGCCAACAGCATTTCTCTCCTGTATGAATTAACTTGTGTTCAGAAAGTAATGATGGACAATGAAAGGCCTTGGCACATACTTCATATTTGTAGGGTTTCTCTCCCATATGAATTTTCTTATGTTTAGAAAGTCATGATTGATATTGGAAGGCCTTACCACATACTTCACACTTGTGTGGTTTCTCTCCTGTATGAACTTTCTTGTGTACAGAAAATGATGGTAGATTATAGAAGGACTTGCCACACACTTCACACTTGCAGAGTTTCTCTCCTATATGAATTTTCTTGTGTTCAGAAAGTAATGATGGATAATAAAAAGCCTTGCCACATACTTCACATTTATAGGGTTTTTCTCCAGTACAAATTCTCTTGTGTTTATAGAATAATGATGGACAATTAAAAACCTTGGCCCGTACTACACATTTGTAGGGATTTTCTTCTGTAGGAATTTTCTTCTGTGAAGAAAGTAGTGATGGATAATGGAAGGCCTTGCCACATACTTCACACTTGTAGGGCTTCTCTCTTGTATAAATTTTTCTTGTGTGAAGAAAGCAGTGATGGATAAATGGAGGCCTTGCCACATACTTCACACTTGTAGGGTTTCTCTACTGTGTGAATTTTCTTGTGTGAAGAAAGTAATGATGAATAATGGAAGGCCATGTCACAAACTTCACATTTGTAGAGTTTTTATCCTGTATGGATTTTCTTGTGTATAGAAAGTTATGATGAAGAAACTGTGGTACATCTATACAATGGAGTATTACTCAGCAATGAAAAATAAGGAAATCATGAAATTTGCAGGTAAATGGTGGGACCTGGAAAGGATCATCCTGAGTGAGTTGTTCCAGAAGCAAAAAGACACGCATGGGATATACTCACTCATATAAACATACAACATAAAATAAACCCACTAAAATCTGTACATCTAAACAAACTAAGCAAAAGAGAGGACCCTAACTAAAATGTTCAATCCCCATCCTGAAAGGCAAAGAGGATGGATATCAGAAGAAAAAGAAAATAGGAAACAACCTCAGAACCTGCTACAAAGGGCCTCTGAAAGCCAGAAGAAAACAGGAAACAACCTTGGAACCTGCCACAGAGGGCCTCTGAAAGCCTCTGCCGTGCAGATTGTCAAAGCAGATGCTGAGCCTGATGGACAACTGATGGGCAGAGTGAATGGAATTTTATGTAAGAAGTGGGAAATAGTAAGAGCTGGAGGGGACGGGAACTCTACAAGCAGAGCAACAGAACAAGATAATTTGAACACAGGGAACTTCCCAGAGACTCATACTCCAACCAAGGACTATTCGTGGAGATAACCTAGAACCCCTGCACAGATGTAGCCCATGGCAGTTCAGTGTCCAAGTGGGTTACATAGTAATGGAAAGAGGGACTGCCTCTGACATATTCTGATTGGCCTGCTCTTTGATCACCTCCCCTTGAGGGGGGAGCAGCCTTACCAGGCCAAGGTAGAGGACAATGCAGCCACTTTTGATGAGAACTGATAGACTAAGATCAGAAAGGAGAGGAGAACCTCCCCTATCAGTGGACTTGGGGAGTGGCATGCATGCAGAAAGGGGAGGGAGGGTGGGATCAGGAGGGGAGGAGGGAGGGGCTTATGGGGGGATACAAAATGAATAAAGTGTAATTAATAAAATAAAATAAAACAAATTGTACTAACTCTAAAACAAATATAACCATTTGATCAGAAACTGGCAATAGGAGCTGAAAGTGTAATTTATCCAGTAAATAGTAATAAAAATAATCGTACTTAAAAAAAAAAAGAAAGTAATGATGAGACATGGAAGGACTTGCCACAGTTCACACCTGTAGGGTGTCTCTCCTGTATGAAATTTCTTATGTGCAGAAAGTCTTGATAGATAATGGAAGGCCTTGTCACAAACTTCACATTTGAAGGGTTTTTCTCCTGTATGGATTTTCTTACATCTAGAAAGTAATGATGGAACATGGAAAGACTTGACACATAGTTCACATAGAGGAAAGAGAGCTTCTTTCCTCTATGAATTTTCTTATTTACAGAAAATAATGACAGAACATGGAAGGCCTTGTTACCTATTTCACACTTGTAGGGCTTTTCTCCTATATAAATTCTCTTGTGTTCAGAAAGTAATGATGAAAAACTAAAAGACTTGTCACATTCTTCACACTTGTAGGGCTTCACTCATAAATGAATTCTCTGGTGCTTACTAAATTTTGTTTCCAATCAAAGGCTTTGCCACATTCTTTGCATCATAGCATTTTTCCCCTGGGAGTAAAGGTTGAGAAATGAATGACAGCAAAATTTTTTATATTTATGCTTATTTTAAAGAAAAATTATTTTCTACAAAAATAATGATCTACATTTAAAATTTTACACTCTATTCAATAAAGCCTAACTTAAAATACACAACAAGTGAGAATCATGTATTCTTTGAAGTAAAAAGAACATGACAACATAGAACACGGAAACAAAAGAGTATTTATCAAAGTCAAACATGTAAGGAAGGCACAGCATCAATGATCAAGACAACCCATAATAGTATTATGCAATTGGAAATTTGTCCCTTAAACAAATACGGAAATATTATGATTGGACAAAAATATCGTATAAAGTAAAAATATAGTCTAACATAGAAAACAGATGTATACACAACTTGTACATATCCTAAGTACAAAGTTTTAGTTCGGAAGTTATGAAAGTTAAGCTGCACCAAAAAAAAGATTGTCCATAATATTATAAATTTCAAGGATTCAAGAGAATAAGTTTTATGCATATCTTAATGTAGAAGATAAATACCTAAGTTAAACTTCACTTAGAAACAACAAAGCTTCAGCTTTCACCATAAAAACAATGAAACCTCATGGTAGAAGAAAACAACACACACATGTACCCTGACAGGTCCAAATTTGAGAGTTGAGAACAGGGGGAACCCCTGCGCTTTCCAATTAAGCCTGCTAGAGAGTGAGTGTGTCTTCAAGTGAGTGCGGCAGGGCCCCAGATCCAGGGTCCCTCTACACTAGCAGTCACACATCAGATCCTTTCCACCCACTGTGGGCAACATAGGGATTCTTAGGACAGTGTCCTCAACACTGAAGCCTGCGGGTCTATGAGTGGAGAACAGGCAAACAATTTCTGGAGCCCAGACAGATCTGACTACCAGAAGGACAATCTGAGAGACCTGTCGGCCACTGAGGTATTCAGGCAATCTGTGCATGTGCATTTAAAAAAAAAACGCCTGCATCTGCACCCCCTCCTGCACCTGCCCTTTTCCCCAACCCCCGCCGCCACACATTCCAGGAATCTACACTCTCTAGCACCCTGTCCTTCAAGGCATACTTCCACGCACACATGAACGCTTTTCGCGCCTTTGCAACCTTCCTCCCATAGTTACAGCTGAAACACTGATGCATATTCTCGAACCAGTGGACCTCTTTCATCTTCCTGAAGAATACCTCAGACACCAGAGAAAGATGGACCCAGTCTAAAGTACAGACTCCAGGAACAATCACTGGAGGTTACAGATAAGCAGATGGCCAGAGGTCAGCATAAGAACACACCCTACAAAAGTCATGACATCATGGCTTCACCAGCAATCCCCCAAATCAATGGATATTTCAATTCATCAGAAACAAAGGAAAATGATTTTTTGAGGAAAATTATTTTAAAGATATGCTTGTCCAGTTATTAGAGGCAAATAAAGAGGAAATGAACAAAGCTTTCAAAGAAATACAAGCAAATATAGCTACACAAAAAGAGGCACAATTAGTGGTAAATAGAGATAAAAATGAACAAAAAAATAGAAGCCATCAGAGAAAGACAGGAATCTACATTCAATCAGATGTAAGAAATGGTGCAAAACATGAAAACAGAATTAGAATCAATAAGGAAAACACCAACACAGAAAACCCTAGAGCTGGAGAACTTAGAGAAAAGATCAGGAACCACAAAGGTAAGCATCACCAATAGAATACAAGAGATTGTAGAGAGAATCTCAGGTGCTGAAGATACACTTGCTGAAATTGATACTTCTCTCAAAGAAAAGTAAACTCAGAAAAGTCCCAAACACAAAACATCCAAGAAATCAAGGATGCCATGAAAAGACAAAATCTAAAACTAATAGGAAAGATGAAAAAAAAAAAAAAGATTCCAAGCTCCAAGTCTGGAAAATATTTTCAAGAAAATCATGGAAGAAAATATTCCTAACTTAAAGAGATGTCCATAAACATAAAAGAGCCCTACAAAACAGCAAATAAACTAGACCAGAAAAGAAAATCTTCACGTCAAATCATAGTCAAAACACTAAACCTACAGGACAAAGAAAAAAATGTTAAAAACAGCAAGGGAAAAATGCCAAGTAACATATAAAGGTAGACCTATCAGAATCACACCAGACTTCTCAACAGAAACTATGAAAGCCAGAAGGGCCTGGGCAGATGTCATGCAGACTTTAAGGGACCACAGATGCCAACAAAGACTACTATAACCAGCAAAGCTTTCAATCAACATAGATGGAGAAAACAAAAGATTCCATGACAAAACTAAACTTAAACAATATCTACACAGCAACCCAGCCCTACACATATTAGAAGGAAACTCCAATTCATTGAAAACAACTATACCCAAGAAAACATAGGATATAGATAACTTCACAGCGGAAAAATTAAAAGAAAACAATAAATGAAACACAGTAACACCACCAACTCCACAATAAAAGGAACTAACATTCATTGGTCACTATTATCTTTCAACATCAATGGACTCAACTCTCCAATAAAAAGACAAAGACTAATAGATTGGTTGCAGAAAAAGGATCCAACATTCTGCTGCATCCCAGAAACACACCTCTGCAACAAAGATAAACACCACCTCAGAGTAAAGGGCTGGAAAAAGGTTTTTCAAGCAAATGAGCCCCAAAACAAGCTGGAGTAGCTATCCTAATATCTAATAAAATAGACTTTCAACCAAAATTAATAAAAAAAAAGATGAGGAGGGGCACTTCATTCTCATCAAAGGAAAAATCCACCAGTAGGACATCACAATTCTAAACATCTATGCCCCAAATACAAGAGCGCCTACATTTGTAAATGAAACATTATTAAAGATGAAATCGCACATCGATCCCAACACCTTATTAGTGGGAGACTTCAACACTCCAATCTCACCAAGTGACAGATCATCTATACAGAAGCTAAGTAGGGAAATAAAGGCACTTACAGAGGCCCTAAATAAAATTGACCTAAAAGATGTCCACAGAACTTTTCACCCAAATTCAAAAGAGCATACTTTCTTTTCAGCACCACATGGAACCTTCTCCAAAATAGACCATATAGTTGGTCACAAAGCAAGCCTCAACAGATACAAGAAGATTGAAAAAAAATCCCCTATATTCTATCTGACCACCATGGACTAATGCTGGATCTCAACAAAAACAGAAATAGCAAAAGGCCTACATATACATGGAAACTGAATAACTCACTACTCAACAACAACTGGGTTAAGGAAGAAATAAAGAAATTAAAGACTTCCTATAATTCAATGAAAATGAAGGCACAAGATACCGAAACTCATGGGACACAATGAAAGCAGTGCTAAGAGGAAAATTCATAGCACTAAGTGCCTTCAAGAAGGAATTTGAAACATCTTATTCAAGGAAAGTAAATGGCAAAAGGGCCTTAAAACTCCTATGGGCATTGTATTTTAAGAACCATAAAATGGAGAATAAGTGAATCTACAAAATAGTACGTAGGAACTGAAGAAAAGGCTCAACAGTTCAGAGCACTGGCTGTTCTTCCAAAGGACATAGAGCAGATTCCTAGAAGTCACACGGATGCTTACAACTACGTGTCTAATGGCAG
>NW_026594428.1:19985935-20007572 GCF_907164565.1 Psammomys obesus
GACCAAAAATCAACTTGGTGAGGAAAGAGTTTATTGTTCTTACACTTCTGTAACATTGTTCATCTCTGAAAGATGTCAGGACTGGGACTCAAATAGGACAGTAACCTGGAGGCAGGAAGTAATGTAGATGTCATAGAGAGGTTCTGCTTACAGTCTTGCTATACAACACATGCTCAGCCTGTTTTGTTATAGAACCCAAGACAGGTCCCATGGCTGGCACCTCCCATATCAGGCTGCACCAGGCTCCATCAATCACTAAGTAAGAAAATGCTCAATAGGCTGGCACACAGCCTAATCTTATAGACACATTTCTTATATTGACTTTTCCACACTCATGTAACTGTAGTTTCATTCAAGTTCACATGAATCTAGCTAGCACAACAAAAAAATAAATAATACATTTTGAAAAACGATAACTATATTGTTGTTGGAGTGATCTTTCTATGCACTTTGTGAAAGACTGTGTTGTTTTGTTAAAATGACGATTTCTGTACCCAGAGTGTTGACTTTGGTTCGGACTTTGGTAGTATCACTTTTAAGAAGTATCTCCTGCTCCAATATTTTGTAAACAGTGTTCTGCTTCACCTTCTGATGGGTTGAATAAAGAGCGATAGGATGGCCTATAGCAAAGGCAGGAGAGAAAAAGGCAGGACTTCCGACAGAGATAAGAACCATGGGAAAGAAAAAGGTACAGGAAGAGTTGTCTATGAGACATGGACGATGTAGGACATATGAAGAAGCAGAGACAATGAACTACATGGCAGAATATGAACGGGTTAACACAGGATATAAAACTAGTTGGGAACATGAGTAAGCTAAGACCTAAGGCTATTTGTAAATAAACAGACATCTACGAGTCAATGCTGTTGGTATGGGGCAGTCTCTTTTTTCCTAAGACTGGGGTCGTCCATCCTAAGGCAGCTGTATTTGAGGCATCCTGTGCACTCATTGCCCACATTGTGTGATTTATGTCTCTGGTGACCTTGGCCATTTTCCATCTGTTAATACCATATAACATGCTGTACTTCTTCTTCTTTTTTTTCTGGGCTTATCCACCTTTTTAAATCTTTTATTAATTACACTTTATTCACTTTGTATCCCCCCATAAGCCCCTTCCTCCTCCCCTCCCGATCCCACCCTCCCTCCCTCTTCTTCACGAATGCTCCTCCCCAAGTCCACTGATAGGGGAGGTCCTATTCTCCCTCCTTCTGATCTTAGTTTATCAGATCACATCAGGAGTGGCTGCATTGTCATCTTCTGTGGCCTGGTAAGGCTGCTCCCCCCTCATGCGGAGGTGATCAAAGAGCAGGCCAATCAGATTATGTCAGAGCATGCTGTACTTCTTAATAAACTTTTTTACTTTTGGGTCACAACTTTACACAAGTCGCAGCTATTGCTTTTGTCTTTATGTCTTTCCACAATTCCACAATTGTTTTAATTCTATGATTTAGTTAAAATTGATGTAAATTAAAGAAGTCATTTTCATTAAGACGACTTCAAAGTTACCGAAAAGGAGAATATAAAAACAAATTATTTGTGTTAAAAAAATATAGGGCTGGTTTATAACTGAAAAGAATAAAGCAAACTTAGGAAGTCAGACACACAAACATGATAAAACAGTACTTGAGTTTGCTGGAGGTAGACCGAATGCTAGGCCATACCTGTATTTTCTCCTACAGACCCTATACCCAGAAAAAAGAAATAATATGGAAGGTTATGCCCTCAATACCCTACAAGTTCTGTAGAAATTTTTGCCAATACACATTACCTAGCTGAACACTGTGACACAGATTTGAAGAGTACAATGGTAGACTTCATCAAAGACTACAACAAGCTTCAAAAAGCATAAAGAAACATATCAGTGCCATGAAAGACAGTGCACTGAAGGAGAATAAATGCTTGACTGATGCCCAAGAAAACAAAAACATAATAGTGGAAATAACAAAGACAATCCAGGATTTGATATTGGAATTCAATAAAGAGAAGGACTGAAGACAACTCTAACTACAGTGCAGACAGATTGTGAAGCCCAATAATCAAAAAAGAAAATATAAATAAAAACTTAGAATAAATCAAGGAGAATATAGGATATAAGGACTTACAGAGAAAGTAGATGATCTGATAAAATTACTTAAGAATAAGAAATAACTTTTTTTTTTTTTTAATCTGCAGGAAGGAAACATCGGAAATGTTAGACACTGGGAAAAGCCCAAACCTTCAAGTTAAATGAATAAATGAGGGGAAAATATTCTCAGGCAATGGCAGAGACCAGATCATCACCAAGACCATAAAAGAAATCTTCCCTAAACTAAGGAGAGACACACAATAAAAATACAGGAAGCACACAAAACACTAATGGGACAAGACCACAACAGAAAATCCTCATGGCATTCTGAAATCTGCAAGCAAAAGAACACATTACAAAAGAGCCCATTACTTTCTCATTTGAACCTTTGAAAAGTTGAAGAGCCTGGAGAAATGCATTCCAAGTCCAAAAAGACCAGGATATCCAACTTAAACTACTACACACAGCACAACTATCTGCAGTATTTGAAGGAGAAAAAACAGCCATCCACAATAGAAAGAGCATTAAAAATTTATATCATACAACCCAAACCTACAAAAATACTGGAAGCAATATTTTAGGCAAGGGATGAGCACTGCCAAGAGACTATGGAAAGAAACAGGAAGTCAAAATTACTAAAACACAAAGGGCCACAGAGAAAACAACACCAAAAAACAGCAACACAGTGACAACACTATTCAAAAGGCACAGGCTGGGAGAATGGATCAAGAAACAAAATCCATCTTTTTGGCATCTATAAGAAATACATCTAAGAGACGGGAGTAAGACAGGTTTTCAAAATATTCGCTTACGAGAGTCTAAATTTTTTTGATATCTGTTGTTAGTTTTTCTCATTCATTCTTAACCCTGATTTTTTTTTTACTTTTATTTTTTTCTTATGAGTTACATTTTATCCCAGCCATATCCTGCCGTATCCCGCTCCCTCATTCCCGTATCCCAGCCGTATCCCGCTCCCTCATTCCCTCCCAATCCCATCCTCCCTCCCTCATCTCCACCGTGCCCCTTTCCAAGTTCACTGATAAGGGGGGACCTCCTCCCCATTCATCCGATCCTGTTTTATCAGGTATCTTCAGGACTGGCTGCAAAGTCCTCCTCTGTGGCCTAACAGGACTGCTCCTCCCTTGGGGGGGTGGGGAGGTCAAAGAGCCAGTCATTGAGTTCCTGTTAGAAATAGTCCTTGTTCCCCTCACTATGGGAAACCAATTGGCTTAACCCTGTTTTTTAAACTCAGTCTATAGAACATATCTTCATAGACTTGACAGAGTAAGGACGCGTATGATCTATATGTACCTACCTTTGTTCCTCAAGGAGATATATGTATGCTTTGTGGTGCATATAGGATTGATTATCACCAGAAGAGTTTTCACCTAATTGTGCTGATGCAAGGACCTGCATAAAACAAACAAATAGGGATCAGACTCCCGATAATTGAACCAAAACCTGCTCCTGAGTTGTTGGGCAAACTGTCTTTCTGCTTCCTCTGCCTTGTTAACTGTGCCCATGCCAGCCGGAAAAGGCCCTGCAGGGATGCTGTGGAGGAACAACAGAGACAGAATGCAGGATACATGTGACCTCATGGGGAAACTGGGGAGAAGAGTGGGGCAATAATCAGGGAGGTAGAAGAACATGTCCTTGAATTCAGAGAGAGAAATATTTTAACCCAAAAGCACAAAATGATGCCAACCTGTGCTTCTCAGGTTTATTTCTTTCTCCTTTTGAAGGTCATCAAAATCAGTCCTGGGGACTGTCTCTGACATGAACTGTGTTACCTCTTTCTTGATCACTTCCCCATGGCAAAGCTGCCTCCCCGGATCACAGGGTAAGAGGCCATGCTCAGTCCTGATATGACCTGATGAGCCTGGGTGGGTTGGTGGCAAGGGTGGGAGGGGCTCCTCTTTTGTGAGGAATAAGAGAGGGGCGATGGGTGAAAAGGGAGATAGGGTGGGACCAGGAGGAGAGGAGGGAGAGGGCTAGATTGTGATGTAAAGTGAATAAATAAATAAATAAAAATTTTAAAAGACAGTCAAAATAACACTTGTGTCTTCTCTGCATGGCCTCTGACATGTACGCAGCCATGACCAGGTACTAAATAACATCACCCAACACAAGTTCCCTCACAGTGTCAAACATAACAAGGTTACTACTATCTGAGTCTGTTAAAACCACTAAGTCCTTAATTCCTATCTTTTCTCACACTAACATTAGGATGAAATAAAATGAGCCTGTAAGGAAAAGGTGAGGACTGCACACCACAGGAGACTGGACACCTTCCTCAGGCAGAGGAAGAAATACCACTGTAATAACTTGATGGCTGGATGGTGGTGATAGCACATGTGAAGGACAGTGGTAGATATGGTTCTCATTTTCCATCGGTAGAGCCTTAATTCTGTTCTGGAAAAACTCCAAAAAAATCTAAATAAAGCACCATGAGGTCATGACAGAAAGTAACAGAGAAGAGTATGCAAAGATAAAATTAGCATTCCCTTCAAATACAGACAGTCAAGCAAGGCAAAAAGAATCTTTCTCCATACTGTAAATGCAGACATCAACACATGATGTCATTAACAAAAGGATGTTAGTGAAAAATTGGAAATTAGATTTCAAACACAGTCAATAGAACTTCTCTAAGTATATATGTTAGTATTGATAATTAGTAAGATGTCAATTGGATGGATTTTTGTCAGGTCACTGGTTGCTCAGAAGTGAGAGGAATCAGAAGTAATAAACTATTTTTTTAGAACCTTTTTAAAACACAGAGTCTCATGGAGCCTAGGCTCACTTTGAATGCCTATGATTCAGAGAATGTCTTTGAACTCCAGGATTCCTGCCAACTCCTCAAAATGCAGAGATAAGAGAGATTAATCATAGAATAGGCTTATGTTTACTTTTCAATCTTAGGGCTATTTAATTCAAAATATATATACATATTTGGTGCCTTTAAGTTATATATGAGCATGCTGCTGTATCACCCCTACACTGTAAGGAAGCTGTTCTGCTGTGTAAGGCAGTGAGCTTTTCCCACTTCATATACTGTTATTTTTTTATTTATTTATTTTTTTACCTACACATACATTAGCAACATTAGCTAGGGACTGTCTATTATTTTATATGTGGTTGGAAATTCACTGAGAATTCCAGTAGACAGGACAAGGTGGTCTGAAGCCCATGCTTCCTAAGTATAGACTTCAATGTTATAAGCCAGTCTCCAGCTCAAAACACCTGGTTTGACTGAAGAGTGACAATATGTGCAAGGTCACTGGAGATGTGGAGGAAAACCCTGAAAACCCTGTGTCTGCCCAAGAATGAGAACTCTCAGGAGGAGGCTGTCTGCAGAGACTGATGGCCCATGTGGATGTTCAGGACTGTGCAGAGACTGGAATGTTGCAGGTTCAGGGGGTAGTTGCCTTACCTTGGTCTTGTTTTACCTGTCAGGAACAATCAATCCCTGCCTCCCTCTGGAATGGACCAAACAGCTTGTTGATAACAGATTAAAAACAAAACGAACAAACAATCAAAATACCCTCTTAGAATCCACGACTTGGCAGAATGTGAGCTTCTATCAATCTAAAAGCCAAGAGTGCTATCACAGAGTATCTTAGGAAAACAGAATAGCTCCCCAAGTCATATGATCTGCCTCTCTGGGGTTTTTTAAATATTCCCTTAGGATAGTCTCAATTTTTTAGTATCTGTTGTTACTTTTTCTCATTCATTCTTAACCCTCCTTTTTCCACTCAATCTACAGAACCTATCTTTCTAGACTTGACAAAGAGTATGTTCTTGGACAGGTGTGATCTGTGTGTAGCTAGCTTTGTTCTTCAAGGAGATGCATGTATTTCAAACTTCCCTTGGTTAATGACATTCTTTCTTCTGTAAAATCATGAAACTGCTTTCATGGGGTAACATAAATCTGTGTTTCAGATCACAACACTCACATGACTCCAGACTGAACTATCTCTTAACTTGATATCAGCTGTGGGTTTTTTAATCATCAAAAACCTACTGTGTGCAAATCACAAGACCCTGAGTTTGCCTTGTTTCCAAATTCATTTTATATTCTCTGTAACACAGTATAAGAACTTGGGCAATTCTTCTGGAACTATTCAGGAGCATCAGTGAACTTGGATGCCATATTCAATGACAGAGTACATTTAAGGGAGTTCAGACACTGCTGATAATGGGACAGAGAGATGAAAACCATATGATGAGAACAATGTACAGAGACAGTCAGATTATCAGGGCCACTTCTCCCCTCCCTTTCAGACATTCCAGCCCCTCCCAGAGATCACAAGCTCCTTTTCTGTCATCACATCTAGCCATCCCTCACATATGAAAAGAAGTCCAAACTTCAGACACTACACGGTCTCAGAATTGATGAGGTATTACTGTCTAGTGATTTTTACTCAAGTGTAAAGTCTGTGATTATGTGGATTGTGCAGGAATAGGTTAATACCAATTCCAAGATTTTTCTGCGCCTATAAACAGTGTCTTGTGGTGACTCGGGTCACAGGGTGTACATTAGGGTGTCCAAAGCCGGGCATCCATTGATCTAATAATTCATCCCAAAGGAAAAGGCTCTAACATTCCAATCAACAATCGCTCTCACAGGACTCTCTGTCCTTGGAAACTAGGAACTTTGGGAAGCTTTGTGAACTCAAACCAGGAGTCCTAGGCCAGACATGAAGTTCAGGAGAAGCTAGATGTCCAAGTGTTCTAGGAGTCCTGAGAAATCTAACTACAGCCATGTGAACCTGGGTCAGCTAGGTAGCGCATGTTTTCCCAGCAAAGATGAGTCAGCTCCTTAGGCACAGGCAGTCAGCAGATCCAGCCAGCCCTTGAAATCCTGTTGTTTCCAAACTTCTTCCCTCTCTCTGGTCAAACCTGCACCCAGGGGCAGTGGCCCAGCCTAGGTCAGCACAGCACCCCCATATCACCTTCCAGGTCGTCCCAAACAGGCCAAGTCAGCTCCCTCCGCTCTGGACCCGCCACTGAGCACAGTCGCTTAGATCTGCAGGATGCCGCTGCTCCTTCACCCAACCTCCATGTCAGAGAGCCAAGCTCATGGCTGAGCAGGACGCCCGCCTAACTTTGGGGAGAAGCTACAAAAGAATAAGGGATGCGGAAGTTTGATACCCACAGCCCTTTCTTGTGACGTCATAATGGTAGGGACTACGTTTCCCAAAAGTCAGTGCGACGGACTTCCAGGACCAAGAGAAGATTTGTGCTGGTCTTCGTTTTCTGCTTTGGTTTTCTGCCAAACTGTGTGCAAGTGTGCAGGTGTGCAGTTAAAGTTGGAAGGAAACAGGCTTCAGCACTCGGGCAGCCACAGGGACTCAGGCTCCTTTAAAGTCATGTGGTCGTAGTGAAAGATCCCCGGAGGGTATCTTCCGTCAGAGAGACCCCCTCCCAAGGATCAACGAGGCCATTCGGATGCAAACAGCAAGAGGCTTTTATTTTGATTCACGAGTACTCGGGCAGCAAGGTCACTCGGGAGAACCTTGCGCGCCCCCTAGATGGGAAGCTGGGGTTTTTATAGGGTTTTAGAGGCAGTAGCACTGGTACAGAAACGAGAGGGCATGGTTACAGGGGGCTGATTGGTACGTTTACACGAGACCACAATTTGCGTCAAAGTTTGGCAGGGGCACCAAGATTTCAGGAACTGGGTGGTCAAGGGGGGTAGGATGACCCCTTGACGTGGCCCGCCACCTGTTATTTTGTTTTTCCCTATCTTAGCTGAAACAGTCTCACAGATATCTATGAGAGTGATTAACACAAACTGTTTTTAGTATGACTGGGGCACCCTGACCACACATATCCCAAGTGGGTGACACAGCTAGGATTTCTCAGTAATTTTCCAGTTTCTCATCTGGCCTTCAGAGTTTTACAAAACAGTGGTGTCTCACAAAATGGCATTAGCTATGTTTAACTTAGTGTGAGGCTGGGGTCTTTCAGTAGCACCTGATCTTAGCCTGTGAGTCGAGCCTTTCACAATAATGTTTATCACATTTTATGGTTATTTCTGCTAAAACGTTATGATTTTAAAGCTATGATACACTTATAGAATCTTACTACCACATGGAAAATTAATCTGGTTTACTTAAAAATGTGAAAGCGGAGGGAGGGAGCTGGATCAGGCTGTAACTTGATTAAATAAATAAAAGATAAAAATACAGATACAAAAATAAAATGGAATGGAATCAGGAAGGTAATGTAAGCCTGAGCATTAGCTCTTTAAGATGCTTATTGAAACCATCCTTGGTGATCCTGCCTATCAGTCAGTGTCTCAGGAGCTTAAGACAGAAGATTGGAAATCACAGCTATTCAGCTTGAGGTGTTTTCTGATGACATGCTTTCCTCCTCTGCAACTCTCCCAAGAGAAGGGGCACAGATCCTGGGACTACAGTTGGCTTGTGTACTGACTCTTGATCCATTGTGCATTATAGTATATTTTCCTCTGTTTTAGGTTTCATACTCCTTATTGAATTTCCTGCCTCTCCTCTTGTCAGTGTTCTATTTGACAGTATTTTAATATCTACGGTATCTGCCTTGAACTTCCCTCACTTCTCCTAAGCAGAACGCTGAGATAGTTGATTCCTCCTTGAATAGGAAGGTATCAGCAACATGTTCACAGGATGGTCAGATGAGCTCATTGTAGTAAGGAAGCTGCATTGGAGCCGTGGAGTACTGAGAATGCCCACATCTTCATAGGAATGTTCATTCCTGTGCAGCTCCTGCTTGACACAAAGACACAAACCCCAACACAGGAAGATTTCATGCTTCCACAATGCACACTGCTTCACAAGGAAGCTGTTTCTGATGGGGAGACAGTGAGAAGTTCCCATCCAATTCTATTGCAGGCAGTATGTTAACCCAGTGACACAGAACAGCTTCCTCAACTTAGAAAAAAAGAATTACCAAGCAATATAGCAACCTGGACCCTTGATTGGCAAGTCATGGTTACATGACTGGTCTATTCTCCTGAAAGCTGCAGTGAGGGGCATTGTCAACAACCTTAACGACTTAGCATTTCTAAGCATAGTTAGGTTTTCAATATGTGTGTGTATGTGTGTACATGTGTGTTTGTGTCTGTTACATGGAAAGCTAACTAAGAAGGTGCTCATTCATATGAGGATCACCTTGAGGATGCAGCATTCTTTTCCAACTTCTTCAGTCACCAGTTCTTCCTAGAGGGATTGTTTAATTCAGGAGAAGGAGCAATCAAGATACAGGCACAAACGGAACTTACAGGATCTAGGAGTCCCATTCAAGTGGATATTAGGGACAAAGGCATACTTATGGAAAAGTCTACAAGAGCTGAATTATCAGGCTTACTATATTTGTTTAGACCCTGTTAACAATTTTATCTAACACCTCTAATAAAATATTCTGTATAATGTCTTGATCACTTAATTTTCTCCCATTGAAACATTCTGCATTAGGTGTGATATTTGGCAAAATCACTTCATATGCTATGTTTACAGGTGTTGGTGTACTTCTAAAACACTTATTTACATTTCTTGTATCTCTTTCTCTCTCCTTCAGCCCAATCCCTTCCAACACCCCAACACCACGTAGGAGAAAGAAAGGGTTAGTGGGAGAAGGGGAGCAGTTCTCTTAACTTCTTCTTGCTGGTCAGGGTTGTTGGGTTCCTTGGAGCCAGTCCAATCCTTGTTTCTGGAGATCTCCAACTTATTGTTTCATTGCATGAATAGTAACAGGAGCCACAGGGGAGAAGTACAAGCAGCGGTATTCTGTCTTGGAGCTCCTCCACACTCTCTGGGCTCTGGCATTTCTTCTCTCTCCAGAGTCCTCAAATTCAAACCATCTGCAGAAGGCAAAGAGCTCCTTTCAGAGCCTGCACGTGCTGCCCATGGTGGTACACACCTTTAATCCCAGCAGTCAGGGGTGAGAGGGAATTGGACCGTTGAGAGGGAGCACAGCATTGTCAATAGAGTGCTTTTCAGGAAAGCCAGCAATACACAAAGAAATCCTGTTTGGAACAATTAATTGATTAATTCGTTAATTCTCAAGATTCACATTCAGGAAAAAATTGGTATTAGAAGGTAATATTATTTTCTCACTGTTTAAGTATAAATACAAAAACAAATGGTTAAACACCTGCCAGTTGCCATTTACAAAGGTACAACTTTTCACCAGTCATAAGCAAAAATCCAGTGAAATAAACTTCTTGTTAGTGCATTTCCTGCAATGTCCACCACACTGAGCCTGTACCACTTCCCCAGATACATTACAGGCCCCTTCATTACTGCCTCTGTCACAGGGAGGCACAGGAGCTGTGTAGATAGTTCCACATCTTCTCTTAAGGCATACAGAGCTGGGTCAGGAGAGCATATAGCAAATGGTGACTCTGCAGAAGATTGACCACTGAAATTCAGTATATGACTTTATGTATCTGCATACTTCCCTCATTTTTGTCTCCACAGAAGTAAAATTGCATTATCCATTTTTGCATATGGGAGTGTTTTCTCTTTATCTTATGAAACATGGATCACCTCTATCCTCATTCCTCTATGGGTATTCTCATCTTGCTTTGAACTGAGCTACCTGTGCATCCCATGCAAATATCCATGGGCCACTCTCAGGAACAGAATTACATGGGCATTCCTGCACATGGGACTCTGTGAGCATTCTAGATTAAAAAAAGAAAAGAAGAGAAGAAAGAAAGAGAGAGAGAGAGAGAGAGAGAGAAAGAAAGAAAGAAAGAAAGAAAGAAAGAAAGAAAGAAAGAAAGAAAGAAAGAGAAAAGAAAAAATAAATCATAGAAATCAGAACACTCATCTCAGTTTTGTAAGTTGACAAATGTCAGTAATAAACATGTTCTGTTGTAATAAGGCTCAAGTTTCTTTTAGAATATAAGTATGTTGGAACTTATGTATTTGATAAAATAAAGATATGTCCTTTTAATTTCATGACGCTCTGTTAGTTGGCTTCTCTCTTGTTCTGATAGAGCACTCACACCAAAAGCAATGTTGGGAAGGAAATACTTTAAGTGGCTTACAGCTCATAGACCATCATTAAAAGAGGACAGAGCAGGAGATCAAATATTTAGCTGGAGGTGATAACAGAAGCAGAAACATGGAGTAATCTTGTTTCAGGCTCCGCCCCTCCCTCCAGTCTCACAGTGGATATCTCAGCTTCCTTGGTATGCAACCAAGGATCACTTCTCCAGTGATGGGAATTGCTACTAGTGGTGTGAGACCTCCCAAAGCAATCATTAATCAAGAAATTACTTCACAGACTTATCTATAGCTACTTGAATAGAGGTAATTCCTTAGTCAAGGTTCCCTCTACACAGGTTACTATAGTTTCTTTCAAGTCAGCCAAAACTTACCAGAACACTCTCATTTTGGCAATTAATTTTGTTAATTGTAAATTGTACACAGGGAATTTTCAGATGCTGGAGAAGGGAAGATATGGCCGTCGGAGAACAGGGTGACTGAGGGACTTTGGCAAACCTGGGTTTTGAGTTAAGAAAATCATAAATCCTCTGTCAGATAGAGGGTTGGTGATGATTCTTTCCCAATCTGTAGGCAGTCGCTTTGTTTTGATGACGGTGTCCTTTGCTTTACAGAAGCTTTTCAATTTCATGAGGTCCCATTTATTGATTGTTGCTCTTAGAGCCTGTGCTGTTGGTGTTCTGTTCAGGAAGTTTTCTCCTGTACCAATGAGTTCTAGGGTATTCCCCACTTTTTTTTCTAGCCGATTTAATGTGTCTGGTTTTATGTTGAGGTCTTTGATCCACTTGGACTTCAGTTTTGTGCAGGGTGATAAGTATGGATCTATTTTCATTTTTCTACATGTAGACATCCAGTTGGACCAGCACCATTTGTTGAAGATGCTATCATTTTTCCATTGTATGGTTTTGGCATCTTTGTCAAAAATCAGGTGTCCGTAAGTGTGTGGGTTTATTTCTGGGTCTTCTGTTCGATTCCATTGATCCACCATTCTGTTTCTATGCCAGTACCATGCAGTTTTTATAACTGTTGCTCTATAGTACAGCTTGAGATCAGGGATGGAGATACCTCCAGAAGATCTTTTATTGTAGAGGATTGTTTTAGCAATTCTCGGTTTCTTGTTATTCCATACAAAGTTGAGAATTTTTCTTTCCAGGTCTGTAAAGAATTGTGTTGGCAATTTGATGGGAATTGCATTAAATCTGTAGATTGCTTTTGGTAAGATGGCCATTTTTACTATGTTAATCCTGCCAAGCCATGAGCATGGGAGATCTTTCCATCTTCTCATATCTTCCTCTAATTCTTTCTTCAGAGACTTGAAATTTTTTTCATACAAGTCTTTGACTTCCTTGGTTAGGGTTACGCCAAGGTACTTTATGTCATTTGTGGCTATTGTGAATGGTGTTGTTTCTCTAATTTCTTTCTCAGCCCTTTTGTCTTTTGTATACAGGAGTGCTACTGATTTTTTTGAGTTAATTTTATATCCAGCCACTTTGCTGAAGGTGTTTATCAGCTGTAGGAGTTCCCTGGTAGAGTTTTTGGGGTCACTCATATATACTATCATATCATCTGCAAATAGTGATAATTTGACTTCTTCCTTTCCCATCTGTATCCCCTTGATCTCCTTCGACTGTCTTATTGCTCTAGCAAGGACTTCCAGCACTATGTTGAAGAGATATGGAGACAGTGGGCAGCCTTGTCTTGTCCCTGATTTCAGTGGGATTGCTTTAAGTTTAAATCATTTCTTTATGCTTTTGCTGATGCTGCATTTTTTCACCATCTACCAACCTCATTGGCATGATTTTAGATGGTTCTTACCAACTTGACAAGTTTAAAAGTGCTCGGAAATGTTGATTCAATGTAATGAGGTGTCTCATATTCCTGCCACCCTATGTTCACATCTGCAACCAGAAGTCCAGGTAGGCTGCATGCCAGTGGACCCCACACACACTTGGTTCCCCCGCCCTATTCCCAATCACCCCACAACTACTCTCTGCCATGTCTCAGACCCAGGTGAGAAACAGACTGGCTTCTAGATCAGAGGCCAAGTAAGCAAGCGCCAGAAGTACAGCCCCAGATTGCTTAGTGATCAGAACATGAAGTGGAGCTGAAGCAGAAGAAAAAGACATAAAACCAACTTTGTGGGGATGATAGAACCACAAATAATATAAAACATCTTGGGGTAACTCTAACCAAGCAAAAGAAAGACTTGTATGACCAAAATATCATGTCTTTAAAAAAGAAATTGAAGTAAATATCAGAAGATAGAAAAGAAAAGAAAAAAAAAAAACTCCAGTGCTTGTAGATAAGTAGGATTAACATAATTAAAATTTCCATCCTATTAAAAGAAAAATACAGATTCAAAACAGTCTGCATCAAAATTACAACACAATTCTTTACAGGCCTTAAAAGGCCAATACCCAATTTCATATGGAAACACACAAAAAAAATCCAGGACAGCTAAAACTTGTCCTGCACCAAAATGCATGCATGCACACATACATACATACATACTATACATACATACATACATACTATACATACATACTTCTGGAGGTGTCACTGTCTCTGATTTCAAGCTTCTATACGGCAAAAGACACCTTTAATAGGACAAAGTGGTGACTTGTAAAATAGGGAAAGATTTTCACCAATCCCAAATGTGACAGATGTCTAAATCTAAAAAAAAAAAAAAAAACTATAAAGAAATTAAAAACCAGACATCAAAACACCAAATAATCCATTCAAAATCTGGGGTACATATAGAGAATTTCAATCCAATAACAAGGGATCACATCCAAAAACCTATGTCTGTGTCATCTGTTTAGAATGTCATGCCTTTAATCCTTCTGGCTAGAATATAGAAATACCCTTAGTACACACCTTTATTTCCAAACAGTGAAGGTAAACTTAGTTTGTATAAGGAAGCTGTAGAAGGAATCTCTTGAGTCTGTATAGATAAAACAGCCATGTTTGAAAGGGACATTTAATTGAGGGGCAGATAAAGTGACAAATCAGAGAAAGAGTTGACAGATAGGATCCACCCAGCTCTCACAAGAACAACACAAGAAAGAGAGGCAACTTAAAAAAATAGTGCAGGGAGAAAAAGGGTGATATGTGTATGGCAATTTTAGTAGAACAGTTTTACAGAGACAGGTTTCAGAGAGACCAAGTTAGACTTGAAGAGTTTAAGTTAGCCTGGGTGACTCCATTTTGAAATGAGGAGCCATCTTGACCTGGAGCTGAACTCAGGTACTAAGAAATATCACAGAATGTGCACTTGGCAGAAAACAAAGTTAACTCTCCTAGCAACAGCCTCCAGGAAATATCACAGAATAAATACTTGATAGAAAATAGACAATCTCCCTGGCAATAATCAATGAGAATCAGTTGGGAAAATTCTCCCCAACATTCCTTTCCAGATGTAGTTTAGAAGAATGACAATTGTGATTATGTGCCTCAGAGAAGGTCACCTCGCCCCTATGGCTTTTACCCAATCATGTAATGTCAAGCAGGCATGAACCCCCCTGCTTGCTGTCATGGAAAACCCCTGCTAGCGGTTTTTCCCTTTAACAACCCTGCTCACCCAGGGGTAGGGATCCCATTTCTCTACTGCTGTGTCAGTGAGACTTGGGTCCTGAGTTCTATCACTCTCATAATAAAGCTCTCTTGCTCTTGCATTGAGTCTTATTCTGGTGGTCTCTGAGGATCTCATGATCCTGGCACACCAGACTCAAGTGAAGAAAGAATGAGCCAGAGAATGAGAAGGAGTCAGAAGATTAGAACATATTGCCAAAGTTAGTATGAGGCCAAACAGAGCAATTCACTGAGAAACTAAGAAGCCAGTTTGACTCGGTCAGTTTGGAAAGGAGTTTGGGAGAGAACAGCTGAGTTGAACTAGCCAGCAAGAATGTAGAATGGGCAAGAAATGGTGAGTTTATTCAGCAGTAAGAGTGTAAGATGACAAAAACATCTTGTGAATAAAAGTTATATTTATAGTGCTCTTCTCCTGAGCTTACCCAGGCATGATGAGGTATCTCAGCTGAAGTCATAAAGGGAAAGAAAAACTGAATCTCTAGGAATAGACACATTTATCTCCTTTAATTAAAGGTCTCACCCTTGTTTACCATTTTTACCCTTCATCTTGGCTTACAGGCAAACAATTAATACTCTTATCTAACTGGTATAGCATCAACAATTACAGCATCATTTACACTGCTGTGGAGGGAAAAGCAACACTCAAACAATACTGTGCATAATGGTTGATGGCTGTAGAAAAAAATTTATGTTAATCATAAAAAGACTCTGCCAGACTCTCTTTGGAATTTCCAAGATATTTTGTTTGAGGAACAGTGCATACGATGGCATCAGATTACTACTAACTGGGTAAGTTTCTGAAGCACTTTGTCCAGGAGCTGGACATCCTCTCTGGCATTTGGCTCTCCCTATTCATTTGGCTGATGTCCACTCTTGGCCTCATTGTCTTGCACTCTGCTGCCTCCAGCCTGAGAACATCTGTGATGGCATATCTTTATGCTTTATGCTGTGCAGGATCGTAGGAGAAGTGTTCCTGAGAATATAGATTCTTTCTCCTTCAATCTTACCAATTACAAGTATGTAGCTGAACTTTGAACTACTTTATGGGTTCTTTTTTCTATAACCTTTCTACACTCCTATTCCACCCTTCCAACCCCCTAACACTAGGTAGGCGAGAAAAAAGGTGAGAGGGGAAAGGGATCTCAATATCATTAGATTACTGTCTGCTGATCGGGGCAAGCAAGTTCCTTGGGCAAATTAGATTTTCGCCCTCGGGATATTCAATTTGTTCTACTTGTATCTTGACTCATGGCTGCTTGAAAAAGCAAAACAAACCACAACAACAGCAACTGCATCAGGAGGAGGAACAGCAGCTTCAGCAGGAGGAGAAGCAGCCACATAAGAAGAGCAGGAGCAGCTGCAGCTCCTCTGGGTACTGTAGCATTTGTATACCTTTTCAAGAGTCCCAAAGGCCACTTGCAGAAACTATTTGCAGCTGGCAAAATCACACACCTGCTAGAATATGAGACAAATATCTCGCTACTGAGGCCAATGTAAAGCAGCCCCATATCCCATACCTGGGATTAAAAACAAACAAACAAACATATTCCTATAACATTTCTGTGTTTTTAAAGAAATCAAACTTCTCACTACACAGGTACATGCTGTGCACTGTTACACACATAACGGTGTGGCTTTGGGCATCAAGGGGTGACAGGCCTGTATGCAGAATCAGAATATTTGATCCCAATGTGAACCCTGAGATTGTGAATGGTAAAACCCTGTTTCTTATTTGGTGTGGTTGAGCCCTGACACACACCTTTAATCCAAGAACTTTCTGTTTATTGTAACAGGGGATTATGGTGTGGTTCATTTAGCCCTAGCACACACCTTCAAGAGCTGTATTTGATCCTGTGTATAACAGGATTTAATAAAGTTAACCCGAGGTCAAGAGATGGAGCAAGAAGCCAGTGGAAAGGAATCAAAACGTAGGAAGAACTTTGAGTTGAAAGGAGCTTTAGCTTTTGAGCTCCTGAGTTCTTGTGCTCCTTGACCTTTGGTTCTTTGGCACTTTAGCTTTTAGATTTCTGGCTCTTGGGCTTTTTTAGCTTTGAGTTAGTAAGCCTTTGGCCTTGGGTGTTTTGGCCTTTACCTCTTGGGCTGTCAACTGAGCTAGTGAGCTTTTTTGGCTTTTTCCTCAGATATGAGCTGAGTAAGAAGGTCAGCTAAGTGCTTTCTCTGCCTTTCTGAGCTAGCAGGTTTCTGCTCCTTTATTGGTAAAATAGAACAGTCGGGATGTTCATTCTTTTAAAACAACAAGCCTGGCTTTGATTCCAGGAAGTCGCAGCAGATGAGCTCCCAAGCAGAACAAAGCAAGCAAAGCAAGCTGTGTTCCTGTTACACTTGTTATCTCAGCGTTGTTGCTGATCTCGCTCTGCCCTCATCCTTTCAGTTCTGTCTGCTACTGCACAGCAGCTGAGAATTTCTAGACATCATCTCAATACCAACATCTGAAACTACAGTGAGCCTTCAAGTTTCAGATGAGCTACCATTATGTCACCCTAGCCCTGTTTCATGGTACAGAATTTATCTGCTCTAGTACAAGCCCTTTTCTGGCAGCCTCTACTGTACACACCAACTGGGAAGGCATATCTGACCCTTATTACCTCAGTCAGGAACCCGTGTTGAACGGCATCTTACTGTCACAACCAAAAAAAGTGGTGCTTTATCCTCCAGGCAGAGGCCAGGAACCCGAGGGGAGTAGGTCTTGGGGAGAACTCCAGCAGCCATTGAACATGGTTCTCTTAGGGTTCAAACCATTTCCTGGTGTTGAGAAAATGACCCCTGGAGGTCAGCAGGCTCCCGTGACCCTGCTGTTATTCCTGACCAAATGAAAAGCATAAATGCATAGAACAGAAAAAAAATGGCACCTCTAACTTAATCAGCAACTTAAACAGGAAATCAATTGTAAGAGACATAGCCACAAAGATCATAGAAGAACTTAGAAAATAATCTCTTAAGCCTTTGGAAAGTGTTTTAGGCCAGCTTCTCAATACATCTATATAAGCAAAGAACTATCAAACCAACATATCTGGCAGATGGCTTACATCTGCCCAGGGTAGATATTAGAGGCTTTCTCTAGAGTACAGCTGACTCAGGCACTTCTGGGACAAGGAGAGGATTGTGGAGCACACCCACCCTGAGAAATCTGAGAGCCACTTCCGGAAAAGTTGGCAAAGCCCATCTCATCAGAGCTTTGGTGATTGCCCTTTGTCCTAGGGCCATCATCAAGCATGTACAAAAAACATTAAGTACATGAACATGCTCTTGTCCACAGAGAAAGTATTGGTGATTGGCAGTATGTGGAATATTTTCAGTGAAAGAGCAACATCCAAAAAGAGGGACACCATGACACACAGAAGAAGGGGCGTGGTTACAAACAAATGAGATGTAGGGAGATGCCAGGGAAGAAGCCAGTAGGAGCTTGGAGGCCAGCTACAGCAGAAGTGGCATGGAGAGAACTGGTAAAGTAAAGGTGGGATAAATAAACAGTAAGGGAAGGTCATATAGTCCCAAGAAAAAGTGTTTAAGCTGGAGCTTACATAGCTGGAGCACAGAAAGATGAACTCTGACATATTTCCAACCATGAGAACATTTTAGTCAAATGTTAGCTTGAGGTTAGCTCATCCTCTAACCTAGACATGGGCTTAATACAGACAGAAGCCAGACAAGTGTCCTTAGATGTGTAGGAAAAGATGACAGCATAGGATTGCTAACAGTTGACTTAAAGTCGACTGTGGAGGGCATGTGGCTATTCTCCACAGTGACTACTGGAATCAAAGAGCCAGCATACATGTATTCAGTGTGTAGTGCTTTTCTTTCTGAACCCAGATCTCCTGCAGCTCTAGGCAGCACTTTTATGGATTATTGAGAGAGCACAAGATTATCTATCTGACCACTAAGTAACTTAGTATCAGGCTCAGAGCTATGGGTCCTTAATTGCAAATACATATATGATATATACTACATACATACATACATACATACATACATACATACATACATACTCTCCTCCTGGGGAAGACATTTGCTTACCTGGCACATCACTTTTGTGCAGGCTGTTGAGGAATGGTGATATGTTTGGGTACCAGTTTGACAAGGGGTAGACTTGTGGTGGTTAACATCATTAATCGACAGGGTATAGAATCTATAGAATTGTCTAGAAGAGACGCCCCTGGGTGTAGTTGTGAGGGAGGTTCTATATTGAGTTAATTGGAGCAGAAGATGTAGCATGATTCAATGGGCCATCGTCCTGGTCTGAAAAAAGGTGAGCTGAGTGCTAACATTCACTGCTGTCTGCTTCCTTAGTGTAGACACAATTTGAACAGCTATCCCTGTCCTTCCCACCATGAGGAATTGTACTCCTAAAGCATGACCCAACTAAACACTTCCTTCCCTATATGGCTTTTGTCAGGTATTTTGTGATGGAAACAAGAAAAGTAATTAATACCATCATATTATTTATAGAAGCAGAAAATACCTAAGACAGCATTAAAGTTATTCAAGCAAAGACATATAATAAAATTTAGAAATGAAATACAAATTGAAAGTAGTTGAAAAAAGATTTATATATTTAAGCCAATAAAATAATTACTAGTTAGTTACGAGTAAAAGAATGAAGACTTAAATAAAATGAGTCATGGAATAGCATAAACTAGAGACCTGTGAGCCTCTCTATTCTGGTGATGTTGAAAGTACCACTGAATTATGTAATTCTGAAAATCTTCCTCATATTCACCTCAAATAGTGAAAATGTTTTAAAATGGCACCTAACATAACACAGTTCTGGAAAACACCAAATATTGATTCCAAATTGCTACACTAAGTTCTAGTTTTGAACAGGATGCAGGATATAGTGGTGACAAACTGTTACCTCTGCCGTGTAAGTCAGAGACTGAGGAACTCCTCACACAGACAGAAGATTAGAAGAAAGGAGAGCCTGTGGGCGAAAGAATAGCTGAGGTAGGATTCTGTGTGGATGAAGATCTCCCTCATTCAGTCTGTGGACATTATGTTTCTAAGAGTGTCTGACAGTTCTGGGAAGGGGCTGACCCTGGGTCTAGGTTCAGATCATAGGACTATGCTTTGAAAATAAAAAGCCATAGGGTTTGGCAATTTTATGAAGCTGCTGAGACAGGCCCATCTATAAATAAGCATCTTTTCTCTATTTGCTGATGAAGTCTGGTTTGGGAATAGGGCTGCCTTCCCTGGATGTTTTGGAGACAATGTCATTCTAGATATGTTATGACCCAAATCTAACTCTGGCCTGAACAGAGCTTGTGTATGTCACAGTCTTGATTGTCTGCTGATGGCATTCTGAGAGGTGAAGAGGTGATTGGGTCATGAAGTCTCTTCATTAATAAATTACTGACTTAACACATTTATATCTGAATGGGATTTGGTATAGCTTTGTTTAAGAAGTACATCACAGGGAGATGGAGAAGAGCATTTAGAGGCATATTGTGCCCCATATCTGTTTTTCTGCTTCCTGACTGCCAGGAGACAACTGGATCTGCTCCATCACTTAATTCGGCCACAGCCATTGCCATCCTCAGGCCCATAGCAGTGGAGGCAGCCAACCCCAGGCTGAAACCCGAGATCATGAACAAAAGTGACTTGCCTCTTCTTGCACAGTTCATATCAGGAATTTTTGTCACAGTGACATCTAGTTGACAAATACAAGGACCTAGAATGGATATAACCCCAGAGCTTACAGCTACTGGAAATCAGAGAGCTGAGCTGCTGTCACCATCAGATCATAATTGACAGGAGGTCAGCCTTCATCAAGTCCACCCAACAAGGGGAGAGTCCTCTTTGGAGTTAGTTTTATTACTGGCTTCCTTCAGATAAATTTGGATGCAAAATCTGAGCAGCTTTCATTCACCTCAGTTTTGCTATAGAAAGATCAAGCTTATTATAAATTATGTTTGGAAATGCAAATTACTTTTACATAGAAAGAATCCCTGATCTCAGTCTTAGCATTATGATAAGGCTATATGGAATACTTAATAGGCTTCAACATCATTCATTAGAAATAAATCTTATTAAGTAAGATGAAAATTCCACCAAGTGGTAAAGGCTGGTTATCAGACACATACTTAATGCCATGCCTTTGAAAGATAGAATTTAGGGGGGCGGAGCCAAGATGGCGACTAGCACACACAGTTTCCAAGCTGTGGAAGAGAAAAAGTTCTGAGTTGATGAGTGGAAGAACTTCTGAAGCCAGGGAAACAACGGAGAGACTTTCTAAACAACAGGGAACATCGCCGGAGGTGAAAACCTTGGTCTCGGGTCACCCAGGGACTTGTTTGGGGAAGGTGAGAAACGATCCTTTGATCTCTCGGCACTCCCCTCCCCCAGACCTCCCTCCTCCAGCGGACTCGCCTTTCTCAGTGCAGACCTAACTGCCTGGGGCCTGCAGCCACTGAGGCGGAGCCCCAAGCCCTTTATCGACAAAGGACAGCAGTACTGTGTCTCGGAGCCCCAGATTCACGCGCGGCAGCTGCACCATCCTCCCAGGGCCCGAGCCTGCTAGACGCCATACTAGCTCCGCATGATCGCTATCACAGACGGTACGGCCCGCCCAATACCACAGTGACAGAGAATACGCTATATACTCACCAAAACCAGACAGAAACGCCATACAAGCTAGACACACCAGGCGCTGGGCCTCCGAAGCTTGGAGAGCACAGTAAAGAGACCCCAGGACTTCCCAGAAAGCATCTGGACTAGCAACCCAGTCTCCAGTTACAGCGGGACTTTCTAACCTGGCGGCGGAGCAGCACTGAGCTGGCGGGGCACATCAGCCCTCCAGTTTAAGACTAACCAGGGCCAAACCAGAGAACAGAAAGGCTGGTTACCCCGATTCCCACTGACGTGACCACCCTGAAATCTCCAGCTGCAGCAAGACCTCATAACCTGGCAGTGACAACAGCACGGAACTGGCGGAGCACATCAAAGAAGCAGGGCCAAACCAGAGAGCAGA
>NW_026594429.1:0-1176 GCF_907164565.1 Psammomys obesus
CCTGTAGCGCAGTCTCAATAACTCCAGCAGACCATGAAGGGAGGAGATTTCCCTGAGAAAGATGGCATTCAAATCCTCCAATCCCCCCATGTACAAGATCCAGCATGTTTGGGCTGACAGCTTAAAAGAAATGGGGGCCACAAAGGAGGCCCAGCCTGCTTACTTTAGTCACCTCAAGAGCAGTAAGAAAGAGGCACATTATGACAGGCCACTGAATGAAAATGCAGATGCCTAGATAGGGTTCTTTCTTCACTCGAATGAAGTGTCCCCCTTCCCTCTAATTTTCAGATTGTTTTGGGTCAGCTAGATTATCTCTATCCTTCCTCCCACCATCCGAAAGTCCATCTCCTTTGATGAATGCTCCATGGAAAATGGAAGTAAACATTGAAGGTAAATTATTTCTATATACACATACACAAAAACAAACAAACAAACAAACAAATAAAACTGTATCTGCCTGTTTTCATCCCAGGAGACCAGGGAATCCTAAGACCTCTAACACTTGCTTCTCTTGACCTCTCCAGGGTGTAGAAAAGTTGCACACCCTCCTAACAGTTGCAAATTACCAGAACTGAAGATCAGGCTGAACTGAGGCCCTGCCAACCTGAGGCCAGCAATTCAGAGTGAGAATGTGTGACCAGATTTAGAAGGAAATAAAATCACCTTGCTTTAGAATGGGCGGAGAAGGTGGAAAGGAGCTAATTTTATATATATTTATGGGTTTTGCAAGAAGTATTTAGATTCCAGTCCTCAACGTTGGCTTTTGAAATTGCTTGCAGTGGATTTAAGCTTAATCCAAACAGTACATAGTTTTATCTTTCTCTTTCTACAGTTCAATCCCCATTTATAAGAATTACCAGTTGTACTTTGTTTATCACTGTGGTGCAATCTGCTGCAGAGGAACCGTTCTGCATTTCTGACTAGGAGAACCACATAAGCCAGACTACTGGAGCAAGTTCTTCCTGGTGCCATGAAGTCTCCAAGTCTCCAAGTTATCTGTGGTAGTTTCCAAGCTACCAGCACTGCCCACCGCAGGTTCCTCTGTCCTGGTCCCTTCCATTGGGATTACAGCCTGCCACAATGCCTACAGGCAACCTGTGTTGACACAGGAAGCACTCAACACACAAGCCCTGTAGCGCAGTCTCAATAACTCCAGCAGACCATGAAGGGAGGAGA
>NW_026594430.1:0-13571 GCF_907164565.1 Psammomys obesus
CATCACATATTGTAAGTTCACACATTGTCTGGCAAAGAAAAAAAAAAAGAAGACTTTGTTCTTACGGCTTTTCTTTTTGACCTCATGTTTTATGTACTACTGGTCTCTAAAGCCACTGAGCTGTCTACCTTTACTCCCTTGTTGCCTGTTAAGCATCCTGATGGCAATTAATCAGGAATTTTTTTTTTCAGGCCACTCCTGTTTGTCCATTTCTTCTAGGGTCTCTGGTTTGGAATCCCTTGGTTTTCTTTGGTGATCTAATGTGTCGTTGATGTTTTATTGAGTTGTGTTGATGCATGACCATATAACGGAGCGGCCACCCCAGACTTTATAGACTGCTTTAGATATAGAAAACTCACATTCAAAGGGGCATGAGAGCGCTGGAGGTGACACAGTCTCAGCTCTGGTGAGAGCACACCGGTAGATTATTTCTTCAATGATCTGATATGAGCAGTAATGAACATTGCAGAGGTCCCAAATAACAAAGCACCTCTCAGCGGTGCTTAGAGATGCTATGTCTCTTCTTGTGTGAACTTTGCTGGGAGCCACCAGCTTTCTTTTCTTCACACAGAAAAAGTATTGTGTGGTGATTTACATTGACTGCCAACTCTGACATCTCTGGGCCTGTCTGTCAGTGATTTTCCTAGACTAGATTGGCTGAGGGTAAATCCGCCCTCATTGTGGGAGGCAGCATTCCATAGGCTGGCATTCTGGACTTAACAAAATGAAGAATGCTTGCTGAAAAAGGTCATTAGTCACTCTCTGCTTTTAGGCTACAGATGCAATATGGCCAGCTGACTCAAATCCCTGCACGAGCTATACCTCAAAACTGTAAGCCAAAGGAAAGCCTTCCTTCCTCAATTTGCTTCTGACAGGTATTTTGTTGAAGCACAAGAGAAGTAAATGATAAGTCATGTAAAGCATATTACTCATAACCTAGCTCTGGTCTATAGGTACATATACATACTTCCAGTGACACCCATTTTTGGTGTACAGAATACATCAAGTAGTTATGGGACCAAGGTCTAGATAAAGGGACTGTGGATCTGGAACTTGTGCCTAGGGCACAGCATCATCATTGCAGAATACCTAATGGTGTGTGGGATACATAGACCTGTGGACAACAAGAGCACTGGAGTCTTTGGTGCAGTCTAGCTTTCTGCTACCGTGGTTTTAGTGTCTCGGGAGCAAGTGGTATAGCCACGAAGGCAGTTTATAGAGTGTGAACATACATGGAGATGAGATTCTGCTATGCAAAGTATAATGGGGTGAGAGGAATCGTAACCTCTATCCAGAGCGGTTTCTTCTTAGTAAAAGGGTCGAGCAGCAAGTTTTTCTACATGGGTCCATAGCAGTGATGGCTACAGATTATGTTGGTAATAAAATGTTCTTTTGGCAAAGATCACAGGAATCCATACTAACGAATACTGAGGACAACTCCGCTGTAAATGCTTCCAGTCTGTGTGGGTTGACAATGGCCTCAGCAGCAGAGACCAAGACCTAGGAGAGGTCCTTGAGACTCTTTTTTTTTTTAATTTATTTATTTATTTTAATTTAATTTTATTTTTTTCTTATCAGTTACATTTTATTAACTCTGTATCCCAGCCGTGTCCCGATCCCTCATTCCCTCCCAGTCCCTCCCTCCCTCATCTCCACCCTGCCCCTTGCCAAGTCCACTGATAGGGGGAACCTCCTCCCCATTCATCTGATCCTGTTTTATCAGGTATCTTCAGGACTGGCTGCAAAGCTCTCCTCTGTGGCCTAACAGGACTGCTCCTCCCTTGGGGGGTGGGGAGGCCAAAGAGCCAGTCATTGAGTTCCTGTTAGAAATAGTCCTTGTTCCCCTCACTATGGGAAACCAATTGGTTACTGAGCTACCACAGGCTACATCTGAGCAGAGGTTCTAGGTTACATTCATACATGGTCCTTGGTTGCATGTCAGTCTCAGAAAAGACCCTGTGCCCAGATATGTTTGGTCCTTGTGGAGCTCCTATCCTTTCCTCATCAGACTAACTCCCCTTCTTTCTTATGATTCCCTGTACTCTGCCAAAGGTTTGGTCATGAGTCTTTGCTTTGAAAACACTGCTAGTTAGAGTTTTTCAAATGCGCTCAGTAGACTCCTGTCAATGTTTAATGTGCACCCCATCTGTAAGAGATCCTTGAGACCCTTGATGCCACCCACCATATGGTTGATATTAACCATGTCACTGTCCTCACATCCTGCAAATACTACAGAGCTCTAAAGCCCCCGGTGCTCCTTCCCATGTGGTTGTTTTGCTCCACCGGGGTACTTCCTGATTCTCAAATGAAGAGGCACTTGTTTCATTGTGGACAGCAGCATAATTTTTACATGTGTAAGGAGACAAAAGCTGAAACCTCTTGCTCTGGCATCGCCCTGGAGACCACTTGGTCTGGAACAGACAGCTCAGCAACTCTGACCAGGAGCTGATGGGATAGTGACCTGCATCTGCCCCAGAACACTTTAATCATATGTCCTAATCAGAAATACATAATTGGTGTTGAAAGAATATTCTCCACTAAAAATAAGATCAAAAGAGTTGAAATGTAGAATTTGGATATAAACTAAAAAAAAAAAAAAAAGAATATGAAGATAATCTGAACCAAAGTTATTTCAGTGAAGAAAAATAAAAGAATAAATATAACAAATGAGAAGGTGAGCTAAGATATTCAAGAGAAAAGGAAGTCTCGCTTAAATTCTGATGGTAAAGAAAAGTGTCCAAGTCATGCATCTACACAGTATCTGAATATTGAGTCCATTGTTTAAATCATATAAAGTCATATTTCTCCCCATAAAAATGATATGCACATGAACTTGAATTATTATGCAACTATTAAAATGTGGATGAACTCATAAAATTAGATCAGAGAAAAGCCCAGAATAATTATAGGTGTATATGCAATTTCACAAAACTTCAGAGTGTATTGCCTGGAAAGAGAAATTTGCATTAATTATCATTATATCCACAGCAGATGCTACAATGCTTGAAACATCCCAAGTGCAGAATATATTTGAATGCATTGTAAATAATGTGACTCCATAAACAAATTATGGAATTAAATAAAGCATGTAAGATACATATTATATCTTAACTTCTATATTTAAGTCCATTCTTTGATATCCACTAGCTCATACTTCAGACGTGATAGATAGACCCAATCTATCAGTCCTGATTTTTAAAAAGAAATCTAACAAACCAGTACCAAGCATAGTCAGAAATAAAAACTTGAATTTCCTGGTTCCATGTTTCTTACCATGAATTAACAAAAATAATGAATTTAAAAATTCATTTTCAGAGATATTATATGTGTTCTGCCAGAATTTGAAATGAAAATTAAACGTGGAAAAATGTGAAGTGTTTATAATATAAAAACTAGAGGCCAGCTAAATGAATTTTATATGCACAACCTATTTATTATTTTCCTGATTCTGCATTTCCCTACTCTTCTAGCTTCTGTATTGAAGTTGCAATGCAGATCTTTACCGGTAGATAGCACAATTCAAGTTAGAAAAAAAGACTGCAAGAAAAGAAAGAAAAGAGACTGAAAAACATTCACTCATTAACTTAGAACTTGGCAGCTACTTCCGTAAAAGCACTAAACCATACGTACATTTAGTATTTTCTGATGGAAAAAGTGAAGAGTCAGCCTCCTCCTGGGCTTGCTGTTGCCATCATGTTAGATAGCCAGCACAAGAAAGTTAATTATTCCAGCATTCTTGTCACCATCTCCCCAGAGAAAACACAAAAAAGTGCTGAATTGCTGACCCAAGTGAGCATTCCCAATAGTAAAGCACTGGTTTTTAACCATCTGGATGCCATTCAGAAAGAATTGGGTTAGAGAAAGCTCGGAAGATAACAGAATTGATTATTGTATTGATTTAAGAGAATAAAGAAGCAAAGGAAACCCTTTCTGTATAAATTCCAATAGTGGATTTTCTTACTACAGCACAAATGTTTCAATAGCAGAATATAAACCTTAATAAGCAATTTCTCTCAGAGTCACTCAATACTTCCAGGAAAAAAAAAAAATCCCTCAAGGGAAACATAGGGACCATAAGGTTAGAACAAGGATCTGATTCTTTGAATATGTAGGAATGTGTGCATGCTCTAAGTCCCATGTTAGGAAGGCAACTGGTGATGACATGATGAGATGCCAACAAAAAACAGGAAGTTTTTCATTGAGAAATCATACAAAAAAGAACTAATATGCCAAGAATTTTTACCAGAAACTTTCTCTTACGTGGAAGGACAAATTTAATAAAATTCAGTTATCTGTTCTTTTTTCACATTTGCTTTTTCTTCTTTTGGAGGAAGATAAAACTTATAGTCTAGTATATACATGTTTAAACATGTATCCCAAAAGCATATGTTATGAAATATAATCTCTGCAAAACCCATGAATCACGGGAAAATAGTGTTAATTTAAAAAAAAAGTAGCTTTGAAAGACAATGCTAACAATAAGCCCCTATTAAAAGGTCAGTTTTTCCTACGAGTATACTAAAGGTTCTGAGCAGTTCTGTGATAAAATTCCAGTTTAAGAATATTAACATTTGCCAAAGTTTTTGACATAGCTATTTTTGTACATCCTACATATCAATTATTTTCAAATTGCTAAGTTAAGTGATTTTCAAATAGAGAACTAATTAATGTTTGCACTCAGAGGGGAGTGGTAGGATCCTATATGATTTTTGTTGTGTGACAGTCTTGAAAAAAATGAATTAATTAATTTGAAGAAGAGTTTGTCACTTTTATCTCCTCAAAATCAACTCAACTCTGTTTTTTTATAATTTTTTCTATTCTCATTTCATTAATTTATCCTCTGATCCTTGTTATTTATATACCTCTACTGCTTTTGGAATTGGTTTGTTCTTATTTTTCCAGTGCCTTAGGATTCATCATCAGGTTGTTTATATGAGAACACTCTGGTTTTTTAACGTAAGGACTCAGAACTACAAACTTCTCTTTGGAGACTACCTCCATTGCATCCCATAGATTGAACATGATATGTTTTCCTTATCATTTAATTCAAGAAACCTTTTATTTCCTTCTTGGGTTCTGCAATGACCCATTTATTACCGGGTAGTATGTTACCTAGCCTTTGTGGGTTGTATGTTTTCTGTGGTGCTCTTCCTGTTGATTTCTACCTTTATCAGTTGGTCAGATTGAATACAGGATGTTTTTTTTTTTTCAATTTTCCTATATTTGCTGGGGTTTATTTTGGGTTTTCCTGTGTGATCTGTTTTGGAGACCACTCTATGGAATGTTAGGATGTACACATATCTGTTGGGTCCATTTGACCTATGATGTCATTTCATTTCACTGTTACTTCATGCTTTTGAATAGTTGTGTTTATATAGCACCTCCTCAAGGCTATATATCAGAGGGTAGCATATTGATGCCATGATTCTGAAAGGCCTTACACATGAAGATGTTTTAGGAGACACATATCTACTGGAGACTACCTTAAGATATATGATCGTCATACTTCCTCCCCAAGGCTCGGGAACTATCATGGAAGAGAGGAAGGAAATTTTGCAAAAGTCGGGGGTCAGGGAGGACAGGGAAAAACTGTCATCTGGACATGATAAGGCCATTGCAGTCATGAACTTACAGTAGCTGTGGTTGCCTGCACAAAACTTAAACAAGGTCAATCCAGTCAACCTTCTAGCATGGAGGAACAAAGGAGTTCATGAGCCCCAACCCCTAAGCGTCTACAGACAGCTGATGGCTTCTAAAGAAGGAGGGTCCATTTTCATTAAGGCTGTGACTCCTGGTGAGAGACCATGGTTCAGTGGATGGCCCCACATTCAAATGCCACAAATTGGACTTCATCGGTTAGTTTTAGTTTTAGTTTATTTTTTTAGGATAAAGAGTTAGGGAATGGGTGGCGGGAGTGGATCAGTGTTAAATTGGGGGAAGAGTAGGAGATGAATGTGATTAAAATATAACATATTTTCAAAGAAATGACAAAATACTTGTAATTATTTCTTCTACTTTTGAGATTATAATTATCTCATTTCTCTTTTCCTTTTCGTCGCCCTAAGCTCTCTCATATACTCTCCTTGCTCTTTGTCAAATTTGTGTCCTTTTTTTTTTATTAATTGCTAGGTATACATATGCACTGCTCAATGAAAAAGGACAACCTGTTTAGTCTATATAATAATGCTTGTATGTATGTTTTCTAGGTTGACCATTAGATGTTGGATAACCAGTTGGTGTGTTCTTTTCTGAGGAAGACTATTTTTCCTGCTCTCTGCATCCCTTAATTGCTTGTAGTTCTTTATATAGGGTTTAGACTTCTTGGGCTTTCCTCTGTCCTTGTTAGTATAGCTATTGCTGTCCTTGTTCAGGTCTTGTTAGGCCGTCACATTAATGAAATAATAAAAATATACTTTTAAAAATGAAATTTAATTTTCTATTTACCTTATGACTAAGGACGTTGAACATTTCTTTTTGTTTTTTCATTATTTCACTCATTTATAAGTTCTAGGTCTTTCTCATTTATTAGCCCAAAAACACGAATGCAAGTTAATTCTCCTAATGTTTTAGTTTTAGCAATTTCTTCTAATAATTTCAACCAGACTAATTAGGCAATTACAATTTAAGATGTCTACATTTCTGTTTTTTTCTTTATTATTATTATTATTATTATTATTATTATTATTATTATTATTATTAATTACACTTTATTCATTTTGTATCCCCCCATAAGCCCCTTCCTCCTCCCCTCCCAATCCCACCCTACCTCCCCTTTCTTCATGCATGCTCCTCCCCAAGTCCACTGATAGGGAAGGTCCTCCTCTCCTTCCTTCTGATCTTAGTCTATCAGATCACATCAGGAATGGCTGCATTGTCTTCTTCTGTGTCCTGGTAAGGGTGCTCCCCCCTCAGGGGGAGGTGATCAAAGAGCAGGCCAATCAGTTTATGTCAGAGGCAGTCTCTCTTCCCATCACTATGTAAGCCACTTGGGCACTAAACTGCCATGGGCTACATCTGTGCAGGGGTTCTAGGTGTTTCTCTGCCATTCGATATTCCTCTATTGAGAATTCTCTGTTTAGCACTGTACTAAATTTTTTATTTGGATTACTTGATTTTTTTTACTGTTTAACTTCTTTAGTTCTTTATATATACTACATTTTAGTCCTTTGTCTGATAAAGGGTTGGTGAAGATCCTTGCCCAATCTGCAGGCAGTCATTTTGTTCTGACGACAGTGTCCTTTGCTTTACAGAAGCTTTTCAGTTTCATGAGGTCCCATTTATTGATTGTTGCTCTTAGAGCCTGTGCTGTTGGTGTTCTGTTCAGGAAGTTGTCTCATGTGCCAGTGAGTTCCAGGCTCTTCCCCACTTTTTCTTCTAAATGGTTTAGTGTGTATGGTTTTATATTGAGGTCTTTGATCCACTTGGACTTTAGTTTTGTGCACGGTGATAAGTGTTGGTGTAATGTTCTTTTAAAATGTATATGCCTTAGCCTTGTTAATTCAAATGCTGATTTCCCCACCCCCAACTCTCTGGTTTCAATCCGGATATTGCATGTGATACTCATTATAAGCATCCTGTCTCTACTCTTGTGTAAACAGGACAAAATAAAGCAACTAGATACAATTTTGTGCAATGGGAGGAGCCAGAGGACAGGAAAGAAGGGAGAAGCCAGAAGGCAGGAGATGAGTGGGAGGAGAAGGGGCAAGAGAGCAAGGAGAGCAGAGCTGGAGGGGAGAGCTTGGAGGACTTGGAGCATGAACCAGGATTTCACAAAAAGCAACTAAAATGTGGGAAATCTAAATGTTAGGAAACTGAGGGCTTGGAGGCTTAGAAGGGAATAAATATTGCCCAGCATTGTGTTCGAGGTTAAATAAAAACCCAGTCTCTGTGTAATGATTTGGTTATACAGCTGCTGAGAATTAACAGCAGCATTACCAGAAGATAAAGTCATAGTAAATATTAATCACCGTCTACAACAGATAAGTATGGATCTATTTGTATTTTTCTACATGTAGACATCCAGTTGGACCAGCACCATTTGTTGAAGATGCTGTCTTCTTTCCATTGAATGGTTTTGGCATCTTTGTCAAAAATCAGGTGTCCATAAGTGTGTGGATTTATGTCAGGGTCTTCTATTCGATTCCATTGATCCACCAGTCTGTTTCTATGCCAGTACCATGCAGTTTTTAGTATTGTTGCTCTATAGTACAGCTTGAGATCAGGAATGGAGATACCTCCTGAAGATCTTTTACTGTAGAGAATTGTTTTAGCATGCAAATCAAAACAACCCTAAGATTTCACCTTATACCCATCAGAATGGCTAAGATCAAAAACTCAAGTGACAACACATGCTGGAGAGGCTGTGAAGAAAGGGGAACCCTCCTCCACTACTGGTGGGAATGTAAACTTGTACAATCATTCTGGAAAGCAATCTGGCGCTTGCTCAGACAACTAGGAATGGCGCTTCCTCAAGATCCAGCTATACCACTCCTAGGCATATACCCAAAAGAGGCTCAAGTACACAGTAAGGACATTTGCTCAACCATGTATGCAGCATTATTTGTAAGGCTGGAAACAGCCTTATGCCCCTATGGAAACAGCCCATATGCCCCTCAGTGGAGGAATGGATACAGAAATTGTGGTACATCTACACAATGGAATATTACTCAGCAACTAAAAACAAGGAAATCATGAAATTTGCAGGTAAATGGTAGGATCTAGAAAATATCATCCTGAGTGAGCTATCCCAGAAGCAGAAAGATGCACATGGTATATACTCACTCATATAGACATATAATATAGGATAAACCTACTAAAATCTGTACACCTAAAGAAACTAATCAAGAGGGAGGACTCTTGCTAAAATTCTCAATTCCTATCCAGAAAGGCAAAGAGGATGGACATCAGAAGAAGGAGAAAAGAGGGAACAAGTCAGGAGCCTGACACAGAGGACCTCTGAAAGACTCTGCCCTGCAGATTATCAATGCAGATGCTGAGACTTATGGGCAACCTTTGGGCAGAGTGCAGGGAATCTTAGGAAAGAAGTGGGAAACAGTAAGATCTGGAGAGGACAGGAACTCCACAAAGAGAGCAACAGAACCAAAAATTCTGAGCACAGGGGTCTTTCCTGAGACTGATACTCCAACAAATGCTTATGCATGGAGATAAGCTAAGACCCCTGCACAGATATAGCCCATGGCAGTTCAGTATCCAAGTGGGTTCCATTTTAATAGAAACAGGGACTGTCTCTGACATGAACTGATTGGCTTGCTCTTTAATTACCTCCCACTGAGGGGGAAGCAGCATTACCAGGCCACAGAAGAAGACAATGCAGCCACTCCTGATGAGACCTAATTGACTAGGAACAGAAGGAAGAAAAAGAAGACCTCCCCTATCAGTGGACTTGGGGAAGGTCATGCATGCAGAGGGTGGAGGAAGGGAGGGATTGGGACGGGAGGAGAGAGGGAACCACAGGGGGGATACACAGTGAATAAAGTATAATTTATAAAGAATTTTTAAAAAAAAAATGAAACTTAGTTATGTGGCATACTAGAAATAAGTTATAACATTAATGAATATTATTGATTTTGATTATAAAGCAATGTACTATCTTCATATCAAAAAATATTTGATGGTGGGATCCAAGATGGTAGCATAGGGAGGACACTCTTTCTGATCAGCAGCACAACAGGATCTGCATGGTGACCAGCAGACAGAACTCTCGGTCCTAAAACACCAGTAATTATGTTTCCCAGGTGAGAGGATACCCTAAAGTGTGGGATTCAATCAGCTTCAACTTGCCCAGCTAACCTGCAGAAGAGGTTCCGGTTCCACCAGGCACTTGGTCGCCAGCCCAGAGCCACACGCCAGCATGCTCTGATCACTGTCCCAGACTGAACTGTGGGTCCCACAACACCAGAGACTGGGATTTCCAGGAGAGAGAAAACCCCACGGTACAGGAAGTGATCTGGACCAACCTTAGGTCACCCAGACAATCCCTGGAAAAGACCCCAGGGTCCAGCAGATGCCCAGCAGCCAGCCCAGAGCCTGACATACAGGCACCAGCACAGAGTCCTGCCTGCGTGCCTGGCTCACTGCCCCAGATAGATCTATGGGCCCCAGGGCACCAGAGACTGAATTCTGACCTCAGAGCACTCAGCCAACACCCCCCAAAAAAGAAAAGTTCTCGGGAAAAGTTAGTTTCAGCAGCTGCCCAGGCACCCAATAGCCAGCAAGGCAGAGCCAAGTGCATCTGTGCCTGCGTGTTCTACTCACCATCCCAGAGAGAACTGCAGTCCCCAAAGACAGACTGGGTGTCCCTGTTGGAAGAAAACCCCACAGCAGGGGGATCAATAGGTCCAATGCTCAGGACACACTGGATCCAGAAGATATTCTGGGTTCATGCAGGCTCTAGGCTCTAGCCTTCTGCTACAGGCATGAGTGTTGTGCTCACCTGCCATTGATTACAGCTAGGTCACAGGAGCACACAGCTGCAACCTCAGACCTACAAAAGCCTGAGAGCCTTTAGAGCAGGCCTCAGATACGGCTCCAAGATGTGACCAGTTAGCCCTAGCTAAACTGACAAAAGTGCAGGACTTCCTGGTTCTTCAAGAGAGCTGCACCCAACAAATATACCTTAAGAGCAGCAACTACAGTTAACTAAACTCAGAACAAAAAACTCAGCAGCAGGGTAGTCATCTCCAGGACTTCTGATGAGAGGAAATCCTTCCTGAACACCACAGTTGCCACACAGGTCCATATGCCTGAGGTGAATTGTGACAATTCCTGAGAAGCACCCCCATTCAGTTGACCATACCCAAAAACCTGAGGAGATCTCCTTCAGAACCCTGCCAAGGGAATTCTCCCCACCCCAGGACCCAGCAGGCACCAGAAATTAACAGACAACACCTGAGACAGCCAGATGGGTAGAGGTCAGCGTAAATGTACAACCAACAAAAGACAAAGAATATGGCATCACCAGAACCCAGTTATCCAGGGGCAAGTAGCCCTGGACACCCTAACATAAGTGAAATTCAAGAAGATGACCTTACATCTATGCTAATGAAGAGGTTAATGGTTAGAGGAAGCACAGAAAATGCGTAAAGAATTAGAGGAAGATATAGTAAAACAGATTATGGCCATCCATAAAGAAATACAGGAAGATGCAGCCAAATAGTTTGTGGCTTTCAAAGAAGAAATTATTAAATCACTGAAAGAAATAAAAGAAACAGAGGAATGTTCAAACAAACAGGTAGAGGAATTGAAGGAAAATACAGACAGGTGAAGGAAACCAACAAACGGTTCAAGATCTGAAGATAGAATTGGAAAAATTAAAGAAAACACAAACGGAGGAAATCATGGAGAGAACCTAGGAAAGAAAACAGGAATTACAGAGGTAAGCATAACCAACAGACTACAAGAGATGGAAGAAAGAATCTCAGGTGTGGAAGATACAATAGAAGAATTCGATGTATCTGTCAAAGAAAATGTTAAATCCAAAAAATTCCTGACACAGACCATCCAAGAAATCCAAGACAATATGAAAAGACAAAATCTAAGAATAATAGGAATAGAGGAAAAAGAAGACTCCCTTCTCCAAGGCCCAGAAAATATTTTCAACAAAATCATAGAAGAAAATTTCCCGAACTTAAAGGAGAGGCCTATAAGAATACAGGAGGCCTACAGAACACCCAATAAATTAGACAAGAAAAGAAAATCATCCCACCACACAATAATCAAAACAGTAAATATACAGAACAAAGAAAAAAATACTAAAAGCTGCAAGGGAAAAAGGCCAAGTAACATACAATGCCAAACTCATCAGAATCACACCTGACTTCTCAACATAGACTATGAAAGTCAAAAGGGACTGGACAGGTATCATGCAGACCCTAAGAGAACACAGATGTCAGCCTAGGCTACTATACCCAGCAAAACTTTCAGTCCTCATAGATGAAGAAAACAAGATATTTAGTGACAAAACAAATTTCAACAATACCTACACACAAAACCAGTGTTACAAAAGATACTAGAAGAAAAAATACAACCCAAGAAAATTAACTACTTTCAAAAAAATCACAGGAAATAAATAACCTCACTACAGCAAAACAAAAAGTAGCCAAACGCACAAACACACTACCATAGCCAACATCAAAATCAAAGGATACAACAGCCATTGGTCAGTAATCTCTCTCAACATCAATGGACTCAATTCTCCAATAAAAAGACACAGACTGACAGAATGGCTGCATAAGCAAGACCCAACAATCTGTTGCATACAAGAAAGACACCTAAGTCACAAAGATAGACATTACCTAAGAGTAAAGGGCTGGAAAGATGGTTTTCTAAGCAAATGGACCCAAGAAGCAAGCAGGAGTAGCCATTCTAATATCTAATAAAGTAGGCTTTCAACCAAAATTAATCAAAAGAGATGGAGAAGGACACTTTATACTCATCAAGAGAAAATTCCACCATGAAGATATCACAATCCTGAACATCTATGCCCCAAATACAAGGACACCACATTTGTAAAAGAAACATTAATAAAACTTAAACCACACATAGATCCCAACACATTAATAGTGGGAGACTTCAACACCCCACTCTCAATAAAGGACAGGTCAACAAAACAGAAATTAAACAAGAAACAATAATTCTAACAGAGGTAATGAATCAAATGGACCTGACATCTACAGAACCTTTCACCCAAACACAATAGAATTTACCTTCTTCTCAGAACCCCATGGAACCTTCTCCAAAACAGACCATATAGTTGGTCACAAAGCAAGACTCAACAGATACAAGAAGATTGAAATAATCCCTTGTATCCTATCTGATCACCATGAACTAAAGCTGGACCTCAACAACAGAAATAGCAAAAGGCCTACGCACAATTGGAAACTGAACAACTCGCTACTCAATGAGAGCTGGGTCAGGAAAAAAAAAAAGAAAGAAATTAAGGTCTTCCTAGAATTCAATGAAAATGAAGACATAACATACCCAAACTTATGGGACACAATGAGAGCAGTGCTAAGAGGAAAGTTCATAGTTCTAAGTGCCTTCAAGAAGAAATTCAAAACACCTTCTTCAAGCAACTTAATGGCTCACTTAAAAGCCCTAGAAAAAAAAAGAAGCAGACACACCAAAGAGGAGTAGACGGCTGGAAATAATCAAACTCAGGGCTGAAATCAATAAATTGGAAACAAATAAAACAATTCAAAGATGCAATGAAATCAAAAGCTGGTTCTTTGAGAAAATCAACAAGATAGACAAACCATTGGCCAAACTAACTAAAAGGCAGAGAGATACTATCCAAATCAACAAAATCTGAAATGAAAAGGGGGACATAACCACAGACACTGAAGAACTCTAAACAAGCCTATACACCACAAAATTTGAAAATCTAAATGAAATGGACAATTTTCTTCTTCGATTCCACTTGCTAAAGCTGAATCAAGACCAGGTAAATCAATTAAATAGTCCTATATCTCATAAGGAAATAGAAGCGGTCATCTAAAGTCTCCCATAGAAAGAAAGAAAGAAAGAAAGAAAGAAAGAAAGAAAGAAAGAAA
>NW_026594431.1:0-6090 GCF_907164565.1 Psammomys obesus
GAAAGAAAGAAAGAAAGAAAGAAAGAAAGAAAGAAAGAAAGAAAGAAGAAAGAGAAGCCCAGGGCCAGATGGTTTCAGCACAGAATTCTACCAGACCTTCAAAGTAGAGTTAACACCAATACTTTTCAAAACTATTCCACAAAATAGAAACAGAAGGAATACTACCAAACTCATTCTATGAAGCCACAGTCACCTTGGTACCTAAACCTCACAAAGACCCAACTAAGAAAGAGAATTTCAGGCCAATCACCCTTATGAACATTGATGCAAAAATACTCAACAAAATACTTGTAAACTGAATCCAAGAATACATGAAAGATATCATCCACTATGACCAAGTAGGCTTGAACCATTGAACCATCCCAGGCATGCAGGGGTGGTTCAATATATGGAAATTCATCAATGTAATCCACCGTATTTAAAAAAAAAAAACTGAAAGAGAAAAACAACATGATCATCTCCTTATATGCTGAAAAAGCATTTGACAAAATCCAACATCCATTCATGTTGAAAGTCTTAGAGAGATCAGGGATACAAGGCACATACCTAAACATAGTAAACATAGTAAAGACAATATACAACATCAAACTCAATGGATAGAAACTCAAATCAATCCCACTGAAAACAGGGACAAGCAAGGCTGCCCACTGTCTCAATACCTCTTCAACATAGTACTTGAAGTCCTACCTAGAGCAATAAGACAACTAAAGGAGATCAAGGGATACAAATTGAAAAGGATTAAGTCAAAGTATCATTATTTGCAGATGATATGATAGTATACTTGAGTGACCCCAAAAATTCTACCAGGGAACTCCTACAACTGGTAAACACCTTCAGCAAAGTGGCTGGATACAAAATAAACTAAAAAAATCAGAAGCCCTCCTGTATATGAAAGACAAAAGGGCTGAGAAAGAAATTAGGGAAACACCCTTCATAATAGCCAGAAAGGACATAAAGTACCTTTGTATGAACCTAACCAAGCAAGTCAAAGACTTGTATGAAAAAAATTTCCAGTCTCTGAAGAAAGAATTAGAAGATATCAGAAGATGGATAGATCTCCCACGCTAATGGCTGGGCAGGATTAATATAGTAAAATTGGCCATCTTACCAAAAGCAATCTACAGATTCAATGCAATTCCCATCAAATTACCAACACAATTCTTTACAGACCTTGAAAGAAAAATTTTCAGTTTCATATGGAATAACAAGAAACCGAGAATTGCTAAAACAATCCTCTACAATAAAAGATCTTCACTTCCCCCTGAGGGGGGAGCAGCCTTATCAGGCCACAGTAGAGGACAATGCACTTTTGATGAGAACTGATAGACTAAGATCAGAAAGAAGAGGAGAACCTCCCCTATCAGTGGACTTGGGGAGTGGCATGCATGCAGAAAGGGGAGGGAGGGTGGGATCAGGAGGGGAGGAGGGAGGGGCTTATGGGGGATACAAAATGAATAAAGTGTAATTAATAAAAAATTTTTAAAAAAAAAAGATCTTCAGGAGGTATCTCCATCCCTGATCTCAAGCTGTACTATAGAGCAACAGTTATAAAAACTGCATGGTACTGGCATAGAAACTGACTGGTGGATCAATGGAAACGAATAGAAGACCCAGAAATAAATCCACACACTTATGGACACCTGGTTTTTTACAAAGATGCCAAAAACATTCAATGGGAAAAAAAGACAGCATCTTCAACAAATGGTGCTGGTCCAACTGGATGTCTACATGTAGAAAAATGCAAATAGATCCATACTTATCACCCTGCACAAAACTAAAGTCCAAGTAGATCAAAGACCTCAATATAAAACCAGACACACTAAACCATTTAGAAGAAAAAGGAGGAAAAGCCTGGAACTCATTGGCACAGGAGACAATTTCCTGAACAGAACACCAACAGCACAGGCTCTAAGAGCAACAATCAATAAATTAGACCTTGAAACTGAAAAGCTTCTGTAAAGCAAAGGACACTGTCTTCAGAACAAAATGACAGCCTACAGATTGGGAAAGGATCTTCACCAACCCTATATACAACAGAAGGCTAATATCCAGTATATATAAAGAACTCAAAAAGTTAAACAGCAACAAATCAAGTAATCCAATTAAAAAATGGAGTACAGAGCTAAAAAGAGAATTCTCAATAGCGGAATATCGAATGGCCGAAAAACACTTAAAGAAATGCTCAAGGTCCTTAGTCATCAGGGATATGCAAATCAAAACAACCCTAAGATTTCACCTTACACCCATCAGAATGGCTAAGATCAAAAACAATTAGGAATAGCACTTCCTCAAGATCCAGCTATACCACTCCTAGGCATATTATCCAAAAGAGGCTCAAGTACACAATAAGGAAATTTGCTCAACCATGTCTATAGCAGCTTTATTTGTAAAAGCCAGAAGCTGGAAGCAACGAGCTGCCCCTCAATTGAGGAATGGATACAGAAATTGTGGTATGTCTACACAATGGAATATTACTCAGCAACTAAAAACAAGGAAATTATGAAATTTGCCAGTAAATGGTGACAACTGGAAAAGATCATCCTGAGTGAGCTATCCCAGAAGCAGAAAGGCACACAGGGTATACACTCACTCATAAGTGGATATTAGACATATAATATAGGATAAAAATACTAAAATCTGTACACCTAAGGAAGCTAATCAGGAAGGAGGACTCTGGCTAAAATGCTCAATCCCCATTCAGAAAGGTAAAGAGGATGGACATCAGAAGAGGGAGAAAACAGTGAACAGGACAGGAGCCTGCCACAGAGGGCCCCTGAAAGGCTCTACCCTGCAGGGTATCAAAGCAGATGCTGAGACTTATGGCCAAACTTTGGGCAGAGTGCAGGGAATCTTACGAAAGAAGTGGGAAATGCAAAGACATGGAGAGGACAGGAGCTCCAGGAGAGCAGCAGAACCAAAATATCTGGGCAGAGGATTCTTTTCTGAGACTGATACTCCAACCAAGGACCATTGATAGAGATAACCTAGAACCCCTGCACAGATGTAGCCCACGGCAGTTCAGTGCCCAAATGGGTTCCATAGTAATGGGAAGAGGGACTGTCTCTGACATGAACTGATTGGCCTGCTCTTTGGTCACCTCCCCCTGAGGTGGGAGCAGCCTTACCAGGCCACAGAGGAAAACAATGCAGCCACTCCTCATGTGGCCTGATAGACTAGGATCAGAAGGAAGGAGAGGAGGACCTCCCCTATCAGTGGACTTAGGGAGGAGCATGCATGAGGAAGGGGCAGGGAGGGTGGAATTGGCAAGGAAAAAGGGAAGGTCTGTGGAAGAATACAAAGTGAATAAAGTGTAATTAATAAAAATTAAAATAAAAAATATTTTTAAAAAAGAAAATATTTGTTCATATATGAAATAAAAGAATTTAGAGTTTTACATGATCTTTAATTGTTAACATAGATTTTACTGGTACTTCTTTGGTTTCAAGGGAGCACTCACTAATGGGGCACTAATGGCAATAAAGTCTCAGCTCACTAGCCTCCACTTTTGATCCCTTTGTTTTCTAGAGACAGAGACTTTGTGACCCAAACTGGTCTCAAGTGCTCCACTCTCTTCCCACTGGCACTACCATGCCCTGCTACTATTCTCCCTTGATTGTACTATTTCTTTATGAAACCTAAAAGGAAGGGTATACAATGACTGACTTTGGCAAAATTAGCTACTAACATCAAGAAAAATGCAGGAGAAAGCAAACCCCAGCCCAACTTCAAAAAAAAAAAAAAAAACTTAAAAATGTATCTAATTCTGAAAGTAAAATTACTTTGTAAAAGCTAAAGAAAAGTTTCAGCATAATATCTGGCTAAAATTTGTATATCAAAAAAAATTTCATTTTATTTAAAGGAAGCCTGTACATATGAAATGTTGAATTGAAAAAAAAAACAACCTACAAGTCAGAAAGTTCTGAATATATTCAACTATATAATAAATTTAAATTTTTATGTACAAAACCTAAGATCCAAATAAAATACAAACAAGGAGCTGAGGAAAATATTTGCAACACGTAAAAGATATGCAAAGGGCTACTGTCTCCAATATACGAAAACACACACACAAAATACCTGGAAAAATACAAAGAAAAATATCCACCATGAGTCTAAGGGAAGTGCAAAGGCCTAATAAGCATGGAAAGCACTCGCTCACAGCAATCAGCAAAGTGTGAACTGGCTGTTAGACAGATCTCCTTCTCTCACTAATGAGATGGGCGGAGACAAGCACTGTCCATCACTGGGGTTGCTGCACTTATGGACAGGACAATCTTTAGGAAATTACTTATGGTGATACTGAAATGAGAGCTAAGCTTATTTTCTCATTCCCCAGAATTTCCGGTTTTGAAAAACCCACCCTGTTAGGAACAGAAAATGCTATGTGTAAATATCTACATAAGAGATTTGTTGGCAAGGATTATAAAGATGTAAAACATATAGATGCAAATCTGCAGAAAAGGAAGCCTGCAAGATCAGAAAGTAATTTTTAAATAATTTAGACCTGAGTATACTGAATTAAGGAATGCCCACAGTTCATTACCCATAGCCATAAGCCTTAGGCTAGCAGAACGTTTCCTCCTCACTATTATGCTGCAGTGAACACTCCCTGGCATACAGAGATGATCAAATACTACTTTAAAATTACAAACATAAGAATACACATTTTGTAGATTAGAAGAATGGTGGGTAAATATATTATATACATATATATTATATATGTCGGTCTTATAATAAACGTAAAACATGGAAATGAGCTGGGAGGTAGCTCAGTTGCTGCTCAAGTGCTTCCTTACAAGCATGAAGACACATGTCCAAGCCCCAGTGTCCTTGTAAGAAGAGTTCTGCACGGTGATGTAATCTCAGCACTGGGTATGCAGAGATGGCTAGATCCCACCGGTCCCTGGCTAACCAGCCTATCATATTAGGAATGTTCCTGGCCTGTGAGAGCCATGTCTCAAGAAACAGTGGGTTGAACTTGAGGTGCCTCATGTGAGGTTATCTTGTGCATGCACACACACACACATGCACACACCACACAAATATATTTGTGATGACACATTTATACACATATACACACAAATATGTTGTGTTCATGAAAATGAAGATTAAACATACAACCCTGATTTTTTTATTATTATTATTAATTACACTTTATTCATTTTGTATTCCCCCATAAGCCCCTCCCTCCTCCCCTCCTGGTCCCATCCTCCCCCCCCCCTTTCTGCATGCATGCCCCTCCCCAAGTCCACTGATAGGGAGGTCTTCCTCTCCTTCTTTCTGATCTTAGTCTGTCAGTTCTCATCAGAAGTGGCTGCATTGTCAGGGTTCTAGGTTATCTCCACGGATAGTCCTTGGTTGGAGTATGAGTCTCTGGGAAGTTCCCTGTGTTCAAATTATCTTGTTCTGTTGATGCTGAGCCTGATGGCCAACTGATGGGCAGAGTGAATGGAATTTTATGTAAGAAGTGGGAGATAGTGGGAGCTGGAGAGGACAGGAACTCCACAAGGACAACCCTGATTTTTAACATTGGGATTGTACTTATAAAAATTAGAAACAGAATTATTAGCTTTCTCTTCATAAACCTTTAGAATTTTTCACCTTTTACAACAAGAAAGTATTTATCTGAGTGTGTTTTTTCCTCATCTACTCACAAATACTGTAAGGGGGAAAACCCAGGTCGATTAAAGACAATTGATGACATAAAAGGTACAGTCCCTCTTATATTATTCATGTATCGTTTTTGCTCGCCCCTGTATGAATCTAATGGCCTCACACTAGTTTAAATGAGGAGTGATCTGCCCATGAACAGGTATCTGGATGCTACTGTCCATTATCCGGGTGTCCTATTAAGGTAAGCAAATGAGCAGTAAAATAAAAAAATAAAAACTAGATCATTCATCCTAGATAATACACAAGGAAAAGCCATCAACTCTGTGCAAATGAAACTTTTTCTATCCATTCATCTTCACTGTTAAGGCTGAAGACAGAAAATTCATTTGCTGGTGTCTTCATGCTGGCAGGACATTAGGCACTGCAGGGAAAAAAAAACAGTACACTGAGATCACCTTCGCTCAGAGAAAGGGCTGT
>NW_026594432.1:0-1179 GCF_907164565.1 Psammomys obesus
ATGTGTTTGAATTTGGATTCCTGTCTCTCTACGATGGACTCTATTTCTTTGTTCATTTCCTTTTTGTATGCCACTAATTTCTTCTCTACTTGTGCCTCTATTTGTTTGGCTATGTTTGCCTGTGTTTCTTTAAGGGTTTTGTCTATTTCTTCTTTCTTTACCTCCAATTGACTGGCCATCTCTTTGAAAGATTTGTTCATTTCCTCCTTATGAGCCTCAAATAATTGAGCAAGCATGGCTTTAAGGTCATTTTCCTGTGCTTCTGATGAATTGGAATATCCATCGATTTTGGGGTTTGCTGGTGAAGTCATGATGTCCTGATTTATGTTGGAAATGTTCTTTCGCCTACCCCTGGCCATTGGCTTATCTGAGACCTTCCCTGTTTGTTTTTGGATTCAGCCGATCAGACTGGTACTGTCTCTCTCTCGAGTCTGGAGAATTCTTCAGGAAGTTGAGAGAGGTCCCGTGTCCTTAGCGTATGCTGAGGACTAGCTGTACCTGTGGGAGGAAAGTACGCAGGCGCAAACAGAGGCAAATGCAAGCGTGCGTGCGTGTGTGTGTATATGTGTGTGTGTGTGTGTAAGTGGGTGTGGGCGTGTGTCTCGAGGGACAGAGTGATGGCTAATGTTGAACCCTTGAGTGTGTGGGAGGGGCTCTGCAATGTATATGTCGCAGGCGCTAGTGATGATCGCAGCGCAATTTCTGGCATTAACTGCCTTAACTCCTCAATTAGACCCACAGAGCAGGAACTTCAATGTTCCCAGTGCCCCTCTGTTTCCCAAAGTGGGTATATGGGTGGGAGGGGGTTCGATGCCTGGCTTATGTTTTAGAAGGACCCAGGATCAGTGGAGCTGCAGATTCTCAAGGGTGCACTCACTTCCAGGCAGGTCACTTGGCAGAGATTGGGGTATCTGGGCTCTCTGCTCTCTGGTTTGGCCCTGCTTCTTTGATGTGCTCCGCCAGTTCCGTGCTGTTGTCACTGCCAGGTTATGAGGTCTTGCTGCAGCTGGAGATTTCAGGGTGGTCACGTCAGTAGGAATCGGGGTAACCAGCCTTTCTGTTCTCTGGTTTGGCCCTGGTTAGTCTTAAACTGGAGGGCTGATGTGCCCCGCCAGCTCAGTGCTGCTCCGCCGCCAGGTTAGAAAGTCCCGCTGTAACTGGAGACTGGGTTGCTAGTCC
>NW_026594433.1:0-12116 GCF_907164565.1 Psammomys obesus
GTACATTGGTGAGGCAGTTCGTTGGTTAAAATGGTGATGCTCCAATGACATGTCATAGTATCTATGAGTACTTACTAATATATAGTCTATTGATTTGATGAACACATACATACATTATAGCAAATATACACAAAATAATTTTACTATGCTAGATTCATTTACTCAGCCTCAAACTTGCTGGCAATCAGTAATCTATTTACTGTCTATTTAGGGAGATTTAAAAAACCCCACATATTACAGACGTGTGCAGTGACTCTACAGGTGATTATTGTATCTATGTAATGGTACTGCTGTTCAAATCAACAACATTTTTACTTTTGTCTGGGCATTCTACTGAGTATTAAAAAACTATGTACTCATTTTCTTACGAAGAATGTTGAAATCGTACTTTTGCCTTTAATGGTTGTCTTAGTTAGGGTTTCCATTGCTGTGAAGAGACACTATAACCAAGACAACTCTTATGAAGAAAACAAACCAAACAAACATTTAGTTGGGGCTAGCTTCCACTTTCAGAGGTTTAGTCCATTATCATCATGGTGCTGGGTAGAGCCTGAGCACAGGAGGCCTCAAAGCCCACCCACACAGTGGCACACTTCCTTCAATGAGGCCACGCCTACTCCAATAAGGCCCACATTCCCCAATAGTGCCACTCCCTACAGCCACACATTGAAACACATGAATATAGGGGGCCTTGCCTATTCAAGCCATCACAGTGGCATAAACGTTTGCTGTGGCTTTTTGAAGTGCTAGTGGTGAACTCACCTTTAGTCATGTTTTAGATCAATAAAATTCATCTGGCTAGCACACAGTATTCTTTTCATGTGCATATATCTATCTCTGATACAGTGCTTGTCTTCTTACTACGAGATTTTAGGGCTGAAGAGAAGGGTGTTAAGTGCATTGGCTGTTCTTCCAGAGTACCCAGGATTGAGTCAAAGCATTCACACAGCAGTTCACAATACCATGGATGCAATGCTGTCTCTGGCCACTGTGGACACTGCATGCGCATGCCACATATATGTAGGGAAAACACCCATACATATAAAATAAATAAAGAAAAAAAAATACTGGGTTTCACAAAGACATTTTCATACAGGTGTGTAATGTACTTTGATCATGCCCTACTCTCATGCTACCCCTTCTCTGCCTACTCCCAAGTGCTTCATTAATTTAATATCTCATAATCACATACATGTTTCTATATATTTGTACAAAGCCTAAAATCCAAGATCAGCAATTGATATATGTCTTTCTCTAGATAATTAAATTTGCTTAATATGTTAATTTCTATTTATAAATATTTTTGCAGTTGAAATAATTTTGTTCTGACTAAATATGACTCCATTGTGTATCTACAGCATATCTACTTTACTAAGTTCTCTGTTGATAGGCACTGGTGTTCATACATCTAAGCTAGTGTTATTCTATTTAATCTTTGCCTCGAAAATGTATTTTGGTCTTAATCCTTTCAACCTGTCAATGTCTAAATTTGAGGTGTCCTTATAGTTGAATATACTGTCTAATTCAATTTTGTTACTCTATTAATTAGACTTTAATAGATTATGTGTTTCATTTATATTAAGCACAGTAATTTAATATATTGGGTTCAAGTCTTCCAACTCAGTGTTATTTCCATATTTATTTTGTTTATTCTTTGATGATCTTTCACATTAGTTGGTTGTTTTTTTTTGTGGGTGAATCCAAACTTGGAACAGTTTTTCTATATTGCATTTTATCTATTTCTTTTTGTTCACTTTTAGTATGTGATTGTGTATTCAGGTTCAATCAGTCTAATATCAAATATTATCACATGCTTACAGTAACTCAGTTTTCTTCCTACTGATTTTCCTTTCCATCTGATATTTCTCATCTACAAATTGAAGTTGTGTTTTGAATACTTGTTTACATGCAAGTGGATTCAAAATGCGTTTTTCTTTATCATTCTGAGATTTTTCTTTACCTTAATTATTGAATAACATTTTAAATATGCAAAAAATCAAATTGACTTTTTTTTTCTTTCTGACCAGAAGACATCAAAATAAAGCCGTGATCTCCTGTAGCTGGAGTTACTGGTAGTTTGAGTTACCTGATGTGTATCAAACGTGGGTCCTCAGCAAGAGCAGTGAGCCTTCTTAAACACTTTCCTGGCTTTCTATTCCTGAATGCTGATGTTTTCAGTAATGAGACAGTCAGTTTTGTGTTTCTTTCTATTTGCTTCTATTGATGATACCAGACTTCTGGTTTGTGGAGTTAATTTTATTTATTATGTTTGGTTGAGGAGAAGATCTTCAAACAGTCATAAATGCTAAATCCTTTAGAAAGTTTGATTAAAATACATTACATTATTTGAATTTGAGGTGCAAATACACACTTGCATTTGATATAAGGGGGAAAAAGGATGACAATGGAGAGGAATAACAAACATGTCATTTGCCTCCAGAAAAAGCAAACATTTTGTATAAAGCAGATTGGGAGATTAGGGTTTGAATGAACATAGTCTTCAACTAAGTGGACTCTTTTTCAGGTTGGAGAGGATTTATTTCAGCAACAACTTCAGACTTTGTGGGCGGCTTGCTACATATGATACGGGAAATCCTAAGACTCTTCCGCCTGCCTGCCTGCTGGGACTACATGGATAACCCTTCCCTGGAGCCCAGGGGTACGTGATCCCCATTTGTTCTCCCATATATATGGGGAGGGAATACCATAGCTCATGGATGACGGTTAAAAGACCTGGAGTTGGTTCTCTCCTACCTTTTTGGTAGGTTCAGGCATTGAACTAGGTTCCTAGGCTTTCAGGACAAGTACTTTTTTAAAATTATTATTTTTTTTTATCAATTACAGTTTATTTGCTTTGTATCCCAGCTGCAGCCCCCTCCTTTGTTCCCTCCCAATACCACCCTCCTTCCCTCATCTCTTCCCATGTCCCTCCCCAAGTCCTTTTACCTGCCAAGCTATCTCGCTTGCCGTGTCTTCAAAGATTCTGAGAACGGGAGACAGACTTTCTGATACACGGGGGTAAGGATCCAAACACTGCTGTGGTTCTGCGGTCCTGCGGTCCCGCGGTCCCGCGGTCCTGTGGTCCTGCGGTCCTGCCTTTGCTTGCTAAGTTTGAGGACTGAGCAGCATGTACTTGTTCATGGTAGTTCTGCGGCTATTACCGCCATTTGTTCACTCTCACTCCCTCTCTCACTGTCTAATTTTCTCTTGCTCTCTCTTGTTCTCGCTCTCTCTCGTACTCTCTCTTTCTTGTACTCTCGCTTGCTTTCTCCACTCTCTCATCATGATTTCAACTCTCTGTACCCCAGACTTCTTTGCCCCATTGTCACTCTCTATTCATTGGACCAGGAGTCAGGGGCCTGTTAGCCTGCAAAAATCAGATCTGGAGGGAGGTTTTCCTTGTTTGGCATTTCCTGAGCTCAGTCTTTTTATCTATCTATCTATTAATTTATTTAAGATTATTGTTATTTTTCTTATTTTAAAAAATGTATTTATTTATTTTTATTAATTACAGCTATTCACTGTGTATGACCTCAGTCTTGTTCAGGGAATACCTGGGGCTTTTCAGACAGATTTCCCTTTATCTCCCACCGGCTTTAGTCTCAAAGCTGAAAAGCCTTTTATTTAATGTTCTGTTCCCCTCCTTCAGTGGGTGCTTCGTGCTCTCTTGTGCCTGAGGGATGCCTGCCGAGTTCACATATCTCAGGATTGTTTCTCAGGGTTCTGTCTCCAACTTCAGTTTTAGAATAGCATTGTTGGCAGACCACTGATGTACACTGAATGCTCGTACTGAAAAGCGTGTAATTTGAGAAACCTTGACTTGGGGTTGCAAAACCATCTTAGTTGCCACCACTGCTCTCAGGATAATGAACACATCGATCATTTGAGTGATTTTCTGGTGGTGTTTCCTCTTTCATGTTCACCCTCGTTCCAGTTCCAGAGGCTAGATTATCACTAATCCACACTTTATAAACATGGATTAAATAATGATTTTATTCTTTTTTATTTAGTGTGACATATGAAATAAAGGTTTTTGTTGGTTGTTTATATAAAGGTACTCAGCTTTTCCAGTAGTGTGTAGACAAAAAAAAGTGTCTCCCAGTAAATCCTTTTGTACCATATGGCTTGACAGTATGGTTGAGGCTCTATCTATGAGTTCTGTATTCTATTTCATTTTTATTACTCTGTCTTTGTATTAGTAACACAGTAACTTGGCTTTATAAACCAACCAGCGTTGCCTTCTTTGTCCCCAAGATTGTTTTTGTTATTTTGACTTCTTTGCATCTCTATGATTTTAGAATTAGCTACTCTATTCATGGAAAACACCAAACTTGTTCCCCAAATGATCTGGGAACACTGAGTAGGATGTCACTGTAGCTATAACTATGTAGAGAATTGACACATAAACAATATTGAATAATACAGTCCACAAATAAATCATAGTACTTATATGTTTAAGATTTTCTCTTATAAATATTCTATAATTTTCACAGTATGTTACTAGATTTAATGCATGTTACTAGATTTAATGTATATATTTATTTACTGACACATTATTATGAACTGTAATTGTTTCTGCGTGTTGCTTTCAGTAGTTCATGATTATATATATAACAGTTCAATAGTTCAATATATGCACACATATTCTCTCCTGGTGCTAAATATATTTTGTTTTGGGGGAAGGGTAAAGAATGTCCAAGAGTCTCAAAGTTTATTCCATATACATTAATTGATTCATGCAATGTATTTAGAATTTCTTTTACAATTATATAAATACTTCTGACTCATATAATTAGATCTCCAAGATTAAAAAAAGATTGTTACAGCCTCACTGACTTGTGGTAAATCCCAACTTTGTCTCCCCCACAGCCCTTCCCAGAGGCTGCTAAGAGGGTACATAGCGGCTGCTGAGTCACTGTCCTTAGCGCTGGCTGCCCGAAAAGCTGTTATCGTGATGAAAAATGTAATGTCTGTGCTTAATACTGCTTCTTGATGCACGATCATGGAGTGCTCCCAAAGCAAACTATGAAGCTTTGCTCCCTTAATAGCCTATTAGTTTTCTAAACAAGATATTCTTGTAAGTCAATACATTTATTTAACATTTCTCTACTTCAAACTTTAAAAAAAGACTTGTGTTTTCTTAGTTTTTTGGCTTGGTTAGGACTTTCTGACAGATCTTGGATAGAAGTTGTGTTGGAAGACCTCGTTTCTTCCTTATTTAAAAAGTGATTCAGATATTCTTCATTAAGTGATTATATATGTGTGTGTGTGTGTGTGTGTGTGTGTGTGTAATGTTTTTTGGTTTAATGCCAGGAAGTTTCCTTTTTTTACAGTTTATTTCAAGTTTGTATCATAATTCAGTTTGAATTTTTCACTGTCTCATCAACTGAGTGGTCACATGATGTTTCTCCTTCTGTTTATTTATATACACAAATCATTAGCTTGATTTATTTTCAGAGAGTTCACCAACCTTTTTTATTTTCACTGAGACAAGGAATTGTTTATTAGTTCCATTTTCAGGTGATAAAACAAAGATACAAAAATACTGATTACATTTGTCAAGCTTACATAATTAAAATATTGGAAACTGATTTGTATAATGTTTACTACCACAGGGAAGAAATCAGCTACTCAAAATTAATAATTACATTTTGAAATTTTGTTTAGACTAAACATTTCCTCGTCAAAATCACATTGCAACCATCATCATTCCCATGCTTCAAAACAAGTGTGTTTCTAAAGCAATAAGTTTATAGTTCATATTTTCATCACATATTTGAGACAAACTTGAAACCATTGTGAACATTTAAATCCTGAATTCCTAAAGATACATTGTTTTGAAGTTTCTAAGATAATATTTCACTCTGGTAAACAGAGACTAATGTCAGGGTCTCTTACATGGCTGAGAAGAGTAACAAAGAAAATTGGGCCATCATTAGAATTCTACACAAAACACCTTATCTGATTCTACTGAATTCACCATGCTGCTCAACCAGTTTTCAAACTGCATTCATTTAGAATATGTGTGTGAGTGTCTGTGTGTATGCATATGTGTCTTTGTGTCTGTATATGTATGTGTCTGTGCATGTGAACAAGCACCTACCATGGCACATGGGTGTAGACCATAGCTGAGTTCACCAACCTTTTATTTATAAAAATTCTTGCTTTATTATTAGCTCATTTTCAGATACACTTGCATTTCTTTGTTAGTGTTTTATTGAAAAAAATTACATCCATTCATGAGTCATGAAATATAGAGCATTTAAAAATATTTTTCTTCAGTCTTAATATTTGCGTTAATTGTGGTCACAATAAAATGAGTAGGGAGACATTTCTCCTGTATTAACATTCTTCATTTGGTTGTATGAGTTGATATTAATCTGTTTAATATTTGCTAGTGAATCTATTTATTGTCAAGTTTAGATATTTGAAAAGTTTTTACTTATAAACTCTACTTATTTCCAGTTGAGTCAGCTCTCTGCATGAGTTGAAGATTTTATTTTCCCTCATGGTAGGACTTTCTATCACTGTGTCTTCTATCCTCTTCAAATTAAGAAATATTTGGAATTCACTAAACCACATGGATTTGTGGATTTATAGTTTTCATCAAATTTGGGAAAAATTACCCCATTATCATTTGAAAGATGATTTTTTTCTCTTATAATACTGATAGGTAGGATATTTTCTCATATAAGATATTTTCTCTTATTTTTCTTTTATAATACTGATAAGATATTTTCTTGTATAATACCTCTAGTAGTCATATATCATGTTGCCTGAAAAATTTGTCATAGTATACTCATGACTTTTTCATTTTAAGTGTCTTTTCTGTTTTATATTTTCCTTTCCTCATGACTTCTGACAGCAAGGGACTGATGAATGGTGTTCTTCAGCAAGGTGAAGACAGAGAAATCAGCACACAACGGTTCCCAGTAGCTTCTGTTTCTTTAGGAGAGAATTGTTATGTGTTTACTTTAGTTTGGACCAATTCTGTTTAATTCATCTGAATATAATGTGTTTGGACATTGCTTGTTAGAAGAGAGGTGACTCGTTTTAACAGTTACTTATTGCAGGCTCTCTGTGTGAAACATTAGCTAAGGGACCTGTAACACACAGAGATGAAGCAATGCAGCATTTTTAAACTCTAGACCGTTTCAGTTCCGAAGAGTGGATGACACTTATCTTAGGAATTTCAAGATATTTGTTGGATATACTTCAAATAATCTTAAGAATGCCAAGGGAAACCAATACAACTCTTATATTATAAGACGCAATTAACATGAGAAGAAAATTATACAAGAAAATTTATACAGGAAAATTAACACAAACTGTGTTCCCTTTAACAGAAGTAAGTTTTCTCTGCTAGGTAATAAAAAAGGAAATCAGAAAGATTAGAGGAGTGAGATCGATAAGCAGGGCTCCCCTTTTGTTGAAACGCAGGTGACTGGTTTTAATATCGGAGAGCAACCTTGAGGAACTGGAGGTTTTCCAAAGATCACTGTCTGAGACAATCGGGTCCGTAAACAAGTAAAAATGTGGTCTGCGGTGATAGTGACAGGATAGTGACAATGAGAGTAGAAATAATGTGATGTTTCCCAAAATCCTTACATAAAAATGGCATGTTGTCTGCTCTTGTGTAATTTGTCTAAATCTGGGTCCACCTGTGATCAAATTGTCTTAACTAAATTATTTGCAGTGGGAAGATGCACCTTTTTTCATTATTATCATTTTTTTTATAATTTATTTAATTTGTATGCTAGCTGTGTCCCCTTTCTTCATCTCCTCCCAGTCTCACCCTCCCCTCTCTTCTCCCTCCATAGCCCTCCCCCAGTTCACCAGTAGGGGAGGTCTTCCTTCCTTTCTATATGACCCTAGTCTATCAAGTCTCATCAGGACTGGTTGCATTGTCTTCCTCTGTGGATTAGCAAGGTTGCACTCCTCAGAGGGAGATGATCAGAGAGCCTGTCACTGAGTTGAAGCCAAAGAAAGTCCCTGCTCCCCTTACTAGGGACCCTACTTGGAGACTACATCTGAACCCGTGTTATAGGTCCTCTCCATGCATTGTCTTGGTTGGGGTATCTTTCTCTTCAGGGTCCCTAGGGTTCAGGTTTTAGGGCTCCTTTGGTCTCCTTTTGGAGCTCCTGTCCCCTCCAGGTCTTTCTGTTGCTCTCTTCTTTCATAAGATTCCCTGCACTCTGCCCAAAGTTTGGCTAAGAGTCTCAGCTTTGATACCTCAATCAGTAGAGTCTTGCAGCAGCCCTCTGTGGTAGGCTCTTGTCCTGTTCCCTGTCTTCCGCTTCCAATGTCTATCTCGTTTGTCCTTCTGAACGAAGACTGAGCATCTTCAGTAGGGTCTTTCTTGTTTAATTTCTTTAGGAATATAAATTTTAGTATGTTTATTCTATGTTATGCGGCTTGTACAACTACTTTGGAAATCAATCTGGGTGCTTTTTCAGAAAATTAAGAATAGTGCTGCCTCAAGATCCAGCTATGTATACAAAATAAGCTCAACTATACAACAAGGACATTTGCTCAACCATGTTCATAGCAGCTCTATTTGTAATAGCCAAAAGTTGGAAACAACTTAGATGTCCGTCAATGGAGGAATGGATACAGAAATTGAGGTACATTTACACAATGGACTACTACTTAGCAATTAAAAACAAGGAAGTCATGAAATTTGTAGACCAATGGTGGGAACTAGAAAAGATCATCCTGAATAAGGTAACCCAGAAGCAGAAAGACACACATGGTATATACTCACTCATTAGCCACATAATACAGAAGTTTTGAGAAGGAAAGATCCACCCTTAATCTGGGCCACACCTTCTGGTGGCAACCTCAGTACAGAACATGGAATAAGGAAGCTTTTGCTCCTTGCCTGCTTGCTCCCACTCTTGCTGACCAGTTCATTATTCACTGGCATGTGCTGCTAATTCTTTAGGATTCCAGCAAACACTGAAGACCAGCTGAGGCATCCAATCTCATGCACTAAAAAGCTACTGGGATCTTGGACTTTCTACTAGGAGACAACCATTTTTGGACTAACTAGACAACATCCTAATAAATGCTCTTTCTATATGTATATAGATTTATTCTATCGGTTCTGTTTCTCTAGAGAACCGTGCATAATATAATAGTACAGGTCTTGATGTATAGTGTGGAATGTTTGTATGCGTGCTACAAAAAAAAAGTATGCAGTTTATGAGTATCAGCTAAAGAAAATATGTTATATTCACACAATGAAGTATTACTCAGCTGTTAGAAAAAATGACATTTGCAGGCAAATGATCATCCTGAGTGAGGCCACCTAGACTCAGAAAGACAAACATGAAATACTTATCAGTGGGTATTATCTGTAAAGTAAAGAATAATCATGCTACAGTCCACAGAGAGGCCTAGTAACTAGGAGAGCTTTAGGGGATACGCATGGATCTCCCCGAGAATCAGAAATGAATAGATTCTGTAGGGGGACTCGGGGTGAACAGGCATGAGAATAAGAGGGGACAGCTGGGGAAGGAAGGGTCAGAGGGAGAAAAGGCAGAGAGAGATGACTGGAATAGGGGAGCTTCTGGGGGATGATGAGGAAACCTGGTGCAATGGAAACTTCCTGGAACCCCCCCCCCAAAAAAAAAATAAAGTAAAATAAATAAGTCCACAAGCTGCCACTTGGATTATAGTGTGGATAAAATTTGCATATGCTCCATTTAGGGTTAGGGCTCAGTTAAAAAAAAAAAAAAAGGTTGGATTGAATTTTATCTAAATTAACTTTTTGTTGTTATAGGAACAATAAATGAATTTGCTAGATACAATGTTTTTCACTCATTACCTGGGAAAGACTTCTTTGAATGAAAACCACTTTCATTGAGTACATCTCTCTGTGTGTACTCAGTCGTAGATAATTATGCAATTTATACTCATGTAGTATTTTCTTAATGTTAAGTTCAGATTTGGAATCCACACAATAAATGTTGATTAACTGGCAAAAGCAATTTATATGACTGAAATTATATGACATTAATAATCACATTCACTCTGACAGCTAGCTGATAGAAATCTCTCTTAGCTTGAAGTCAATAATCAATCAATACTCTTTTACATTAATAGAGTCTTAATGGCAGAGCCTGTCTTTTATTTACTTTCCTTAAAGAGGTAACTGGAAAAAATAAATGGAGAAATTGGGCCTTGATTGAACTATTTGAAGTTTTGTGCTATTATGTGAGCTATCTAAAACACTGAGGTGCTTGGTATCTGCTTTTAATGTAAGCTTTAAAAGGTGCCCTAAAACACTGAGAATTTACCTTGTCCCAGAATATTTCCTCTTGGTTTGCTGAAGAGAGTATTTTGTAATTCTAGTTCTAACTGGACAGCAATCACCATGCTTTGAGCTGCATAGATATTGACCTGAACAGAGTCATTCTTCCTTCCAGGTAAGATTCACGACACACATAAAAAGTCATTCAAGTCACCTCTGTATAAACAAATATAGAAATCCAAAAGAAGAAAAAAAAAACAGAGATAAAAAGAAAGAGAAGAAAATCTTTCGTATGGGTAGGATACTGGAGATGGTGCGTCTAAACCAGGCCAGTGGTCATACTGACCTAACATCCTGGCTTTGGGCGGTCAGTTTGTTGTTTTTATGAGACTGGTAGGAGTAACTTAGGACTGTGTGAAAAGCCTTGCTCTAGTTTGCTTGATATTTCAACGATAAAAACTGAGACCAAAAGCAACTTGAGATATAAATAGCTTATTTTGGCTCCTGCTTCCAACTCACAGCCCATTGCTGGAGGGAGTGAGGGCAAAAGCTCAAGCAGGGCAGAAACTAGAAGCGGAGACCACAGAAGAAAGCTGTGTATTAGCATGCCACTGTCTTGCTCAGCAGTAGAGTAGCTTTGTTGTACAGTTTGGGTCCATCTTTCTAGGTTTGGTGCTGCCTACAGTAAGCAGAGTCCTACCAGTTAACCATGCACTCCAATACAGGGATGGCCACAGGACAATCCGACCTGGGAAATGATTCAATTAGGTTCCCTCTTCCGAGGTGACTCGGGATTGTGTGAACTTATCAATAAAAATCAGCTGCCACAAGCTTTACATGCAGATTTTTTTAAGGGAAAATTTACAATGACATAGAACTTGTTCCCTAATTAAATTATTGTATCATTGAGGTATTGTTGATGGTCCTTCAATTTGCTTGAATCAGAATAACCTTTTTTAAGATCCTCAATAGTAGAAAACACAACAGAGTAAATCAACAGATAAATGTTGATACAGTCTGACATTACCCAACTAGTGTCATTCTTTTGGAAATAGTGGCCTTTTTATGAGGGGAGACTGCTGGAGGGGAAAGTCCTAGCAGGTTATATTCCTGGTTCTGGATATGTCACTGCTTTCTGCATCAGAATCTGTCATGGTGTGAGGAGATTTTACTCAATGCTCTCATTGTCATGAGTACTGCCAAACCCTCTCCACTATAATCAACCAAGATCGTCTAATATTGATTCCCAAAAATTCTTTCCTTTTTTAATTTTTTTTTGGGGGGAAGGTACAGGAGTGGGCATTGTAGTTGAAGATAACAAGGAACAATTAATGTATAAAAGTTGGAACCAGTGAAATAGGTCATTGTTGAGAAAACTCTGCTCATGTGATTCTTTGGTCTTCTAACCTGGTTTCTGAAAGGGATTTGGAAAAGCTTGGATAGGTGAGCTAGGGAAGGCTTTTATATGGTAAGCAGAGGCTAATGGATGGGTCTGGTTGGTGTGGGGCCAGCAGGGCTCTAATGGACATGTATACAGTATAGACTGTCCTCATGAGAATTTAGACAGAAACAAGAACTTCACTGGGAAGTAATGTCATTCATTCTTCGTCCTGACAAAGAATGTGTATCATGATCATGATAGAGATTTGAATAAAGCTTACTTCAAAGGTGGCAGATGAATGGATTCAGGCTATGGCACAGGTATTACTCATGCTTTCAGCCAGGTATAAAATGAAGACTGGGATAAAAAAGCAGAACAGAATTTGAGGAAAAGCCATTTAGCAAGAAAATGAGCACATGTGTGGTTGTGGATAAAAAAAAAAAAAACATGCATACAAAGATGTAACTGCTAATAGGATCA
>NW_026594434.1:0-13062 GCF_907164565.1 Psammomys obesus
ATGTATCCATGTAATCTACCATATAAAGATTCTGAAAAAAAAAAAAAACAAACAAACATGACTATCTCATTAAATGCTAAAAGAGCTTTTGACAAAAATCCAACACCTCTTCATGATAAAAACTTTGTAATGCAATACATAGATCTATTTAGTTGGGATATGGTTTAGAAAAATACAATAGAAAGAAAAAGGACAGTAAAGTGATTGACCCAAATTTAAGTAACTAAGAGTAAATTTAAAATAATAAAACCCAAAATTTCCAAAACAATTCTGTACAACAACAGATTATCTGGAGGTATCTCCATCCCTGATCTCAAAGTGTATTACAGAACAATAGTAATAAAAACTGCATGGTATTGGCATAGAAAGAGAAAGGTAGATCAATGGAACTGAATAGAAGACCCAGAAATAAACACACACACCTATGAATACTTGATTTTGACAAAGAAGCCAAAGCCATTCAATGGAAAAAAGTCAGCATCTTCAACAAATGGTGCTGGTCCAATTGGATGTCTACATGCAGAAAAGTGCAAATAGATCCATATTTATCACCCTGCACAAAACTAAAGTCCAAGTGGATGAAAGACTTCAACATAAAACCAGACACACTAAATCAGTTAGAAGAAAAAGTGAGGAAGAGCCTAGAACTCATTGGCTCAGGAGACAACTTCCTGAACAGAACACCAACAGCACAGGCTCTAAGATCAATAATCAATAAATGGGACCTCATGAAACTGAAAAGCTTCTGTAAAGCAAAGGACACTGTCGTCAGAACAAAACTACAGCCTACAGATTGGAAAAGGATCTTCACCAACCCTATATCTGACAGAGGGCTAATATCCAGAATATATAAAGAACTCAAGAAGTTAAAAGGCAATTAATAAAGCAATCCAATAAAAAGGGTATGGAGCTAAACAGGGAATTATCTATAGAAGAATAAAGAATGACAAAAAAAACACTTAAAGAGAAGCTCAATGTCCTTAGCCATCAGAGAGATGCAAATCAAAACAGCCCTGAGATTTCACCTCACACCCATCAGAATGGCTAGGATCAAAAACTCAAGTGACAACACATGCTGGACAGGTTGTGGAGAAAGGGGAACCCTCCTCCATTGCTGGTGGGAATGTAAACTTGTACAAACACTTTGGAAAGCAATTTGGTGCCTTCGCAGACAATTAGGCACAGTTCTTCCTCAAGATCCATCTATACTACACCTAAGCATATATCCAAAAGATTCTCAAGTACACAACAAGGATATCTGCTCAACCAAGTTTGTAGCAGCTTTATTTGTAATAGCCAGAACATGGAAACAACCCAGATGCTCCTCAACAGAGGAATGAATACAGAAATTGTGGTACTTTTACACAATGGAATACTACTCAACAAGGAAATCATGAAATTTGCAGGCAAATGGTGGGATCTAGAAAAGATCATCCTGAGTGAGGTATCCCAGGAGCAGAAAGACACACACGGTATATACTCACTTATAAGTGAGTACTAGACCTATAAGATAGGATAAATACACTAAAATCTGCACACATAAAGAAGATAAACAAGAAAAAGGACCAGGGTAAGATGATCAATCCTCACTTAAAAAGACAAATGGGATGGACATTGGAAGTAAGAGAAAACAAGAAATAGGACAGGAGCCTACCATAGAAGGCCTCTGAAAGACTCTACCTAGCAGTGTATCAAAGCAGATGCTGAGACTCATAACCAAACCTTGGGCAGAGTGCACATAATCATATGAAAGAAGTGGGAGTTAGTATGACCTGGAGAGGACTACAGCTCCACAAGAACCAAATATATCAGGGCACAGAGTCTTCTATGAGACTGTTTCTCCAACCAAGGAACATGTATGGATATAACCTAGAACCCCTGTTCAGATATAGCCCATGGTATCTTAGTATCCAAGTGGGTTACCCTAGTAAGGGGAACAAGGACTATTTCTGACATGAACTCAATGGCTGGCTGTTTGATCCCCTTTCTGGGGGAGGAGCAGCCTTGCTAGGCCTCAGAGGAGGATATTGCAGCCAGTCCGTCCTGAAGTTACCTGATAAGCTAGGGTCAGATGGAAGGGGAGGAGGACCTTCCCTATCAGTGGATTTGGAAAGGGGCAGGGAGGAGATGAGGGAGGTAGGGAATGAGGGGAGGGGGCTATGGCTGGGATACAAAGTAAATAACCTGTGATTTATATAAAAAATAAAAATTGTTAAAAATAATAATAAAATAATAGAGAAACCGTGCTAAACAACCAAGAAATATCAATGACTTTAATATAGCTTAGATACGTGGAAATAAATGTTATGTCCATAAATGGAAAGACCTGATAGTATACAGGTAATACTTTTCAGAATTCACTGATTCAATATCATTTGCTTTAAACTCCAATGAGAATTGATACAGATCATCTTACCCCATGTCCACTCTCTTGATTATCTTTTTTAGGTGTAGAGATTTCATTATGTTTATCATATCTTATAGGTCTATATAAGTGAGTATATACCGTGTTTGTCTTTCTCCTTCTGGGATATTTCACTCAGGATGATCTTTTCTAGATCCCACCATTTGCCTGCAAATTTCATGATTTCCTCCTTTTTGATTGCTGAGTAGTATTCCATTATGTAAAAATACCACAATTTCTGTACCCATTCCTCTGTTGATGGACATCTGGGTTGTTTCCTGGTTCTGGCTATTACCAGAATGATTGAGCAAGTATCCCTTTTTTGTACTTGAGCAAAGTTTGGGTATATACTTAGCAGTGGTATAGCTGGGTCTTGAGGAAGCACTATTCCTAATGAAAGTGCCAGAAAGATTTCCAGAGTGGTTGTATCAGTTTACATTCCCACCAGCAGTGGAGGAGGGTTCCCCTTTCTCCACAACCTCTCCAGCATGTGTTGTCCCTTGAGTTTTTGATCTTGGCAATTCTGATGGGTGTAAGGTGAAATCTCAGGGTCGTTTTGATTTGCATTTCCCTGATGGCTAATGAGGTTGAGTATTTCTTTAAGTGTTTCTCTGCCATTCGATATTCCTCTGTCGAGAATTCTCTGTTTCGCTCTGTTCCCCATTTTTTAAATGGATTACTTGGTTTGCTGCTTTTCAGCTTCTTTAGTTTTTTGTATATACTCGATATTAGTCCTCTGTCAGATAAAGGGTTAGTAAAGATTCTTTCCCAATCTGTAGGCAGTCATTTTGTTTTGATGATGGTGTCCTTTGCTTTACAGAAGCTTTTCAGTTAAAAGACAGATGGGATGTGCATTGAACTTATGACAGGAGTCTACTGAGCGCATCTGAAAGACTCTAACTAGCAGTGTTTTCAAAGCAGATACAAAGACTCATGACCAAACCTTTGGCAGAGTACAGGGAACCATATGAAAGAAGGGGAGTTAGTATGATGGGGAAAGGATAGGAGCTCCACAAGGACCAAATATATCTGGGCACAGGGTCTTTTCTGAGACTGACATGCAACCAAGGACCATGTATGAATGTAACCTAGAACCTCTGCTCAGATGTAGCCTGTGGTAGCTCAGTAACTAATTGGTTTCCCATAGTGAGGGGAACAAGGACTATTTCTAACAGGAACTCAATGACTGGCTCTTTGACCTCCCCACCCTCCAAGGGAGGAGCAGTCCTGTTAGGCCACAGAGGAGGGCTTTGCAGCCAGTCCTGAAGATACCTGATAAAACAGGATCGGATGAATGGGGAGGAGGTTCCCCCCCATCAGTGGACTTGGAAAGGGGCATGGTGGAGATGAGGGAGGGAGGGCAGGATTGGGAGGGAATGAGGGAGCGGGACAAGGTTGGGATACAGAGTTAATAAAATGTAACTGATAAGAAAAAAATAAAATAAAATAAAATTGATACAGAGTTATGAAACTTGAGAAGCCAGCTCTGCAGTTTATAGAGACATGTGAAAATGGAAGAAAATAAAATAATTATGAAGAGAATGTACACCCACAAATCTGAACACAACAATGTCCAGAGGTTAGATATTGTGCCATTTGAAGCAATGGAGCAGAGAATTTATAAGATGTCTGCCTACAACTGTATTCTGTATCTGTCTTCTCTCATCTGCCTACCATCAGGCATCCGTTATCTATCGGTTGATTTGTCTCTCCACACTTAATTTTCACAAAAACATAACAAAAGTACAGTACAAAGGGACTTTTTTTTTGTTTTTGTTTGTAAACAAATAGTTTTACATCTATTGATAAGCTAGGTGAAAAATCAAATGTTTAATAGACCATCATCTTATACCAATTTTAGCTGGCTTGAGATGAGGGCTCAATGTGAGCATAGCTATGAAGGGCTTTTAGAAGAACACTTAGTCAGGTAAAGTCTATTTCTTCAATAGAACATGTGTGTATTTTATGACAGAGATTCCAGTCATGGATTTGTGTTCATTGCAAATATGGATTTGTTATTAGTTGATAATGTATACAAATGCCTTCCAATAATTTTGTTGATCTTAGAGCTTGTGCTGTTGGTTTTCTGTTCAGAAAGTTGTCTCCTGTGCCAATGAGTTCTAAGCTCTTCCCCACTTCTTCTAACAGGTTTACTGTGTCTGGTTTTACGTAGAGGTCTTTGATCCACTTGGACTTTAGTTTTGTGCAGGGTGATAAGTATGGATCTATTTGCATTTTTCTACATGTAGACATCCAGTTGGACTGGCACCATTTGTTTAAGATGCTATCTTTTTTCCATTGTATGGTTTTAGCATCTTTGTCAAAACTCAGGTATCCATAAGTGTGTGTGTTTATTTCTGGGTCTTCTGTTAGATTCCATTGATCCACCATTCTGTTTCTATGCCAATTCCATGCAGTTTTTATTACTATTGTTCTGTAGTACAGCTTAAGATCAGGGATGGAGATATCTCCAGAGGATCTTTCAAAACAAAACTACTGCCTACAGATTGGTAAAGAATCTTCACCAACCCTATATCTGACAGAGGGCTAATATCCACCTTATATAAAGAACTCAAGAAGTTAAACAGCAACAAATCAAGTAATCCAATTAAAAAATGGGGTACAGAGCTAAACAGAATTCTCAATAGAGGAATATTGAATGGCACAGAAACACTTAAAGAAATGCTCAACGTCCTTAGTCATCAGGGAAATGCAAATCAAAACGACCCTAAGATTTTATCTTACACCCATCAGAATGGCTAAGATCAAAAACTCAAGGGACAACACATGCTGGAGAGAATGTGTAGAAAGGGAGCCCTCCTCCACTGCTGATAGGAATGTAAACTTGCACAACTACTTTGGAAATCAATCTGGCACTTTCTCAGACAATCAGGAATAGTGCCACCTCAAGATCCATCTATACCACTCCTAGGCATATATCCAAAATATGCTCAAGTACACAACAAGGACATTTGCTCAACCATGTTTATAGCAGCTTTATTCGTAATAGCTAGAAGCTGGAAACAGCCCAGATGCCCCTCAGTTGAGGAATAGATACAGAAATCGTGGTACATCTATACAATGGAATATTACTCAGTAATAAAAAAACAAGGAAATCATGAAATTTGCAGGTAAATGGTGGAACTGGAAAATATCATCCTGGGTGAGGTATCCCAGATGCAGAAAGACACACAGGGTATATACACTCACTCATAAGTGGATATTAGACATATCATATAGGATAAACATACTAAAATCTGTACAACTAAGGAACATAATAAAGAAGTAGGACTCTGGCTAAGATTCTCAACCCTCATTCAGAAAGGCAAAGAGGATGGACATCAGAAGAGGGAGAGAGCAGGAAACAGGACAGTAATCTACCAAGGAGGGCCTTTGAAGGGTTCTACCCTGCAGGGTATCAAAGCAGATGCTGAGCATCATGCCCAAACTTTGGGCAGAGTGCAGGGATCTTATGAAAGAAGGGGGAGATAGTAAAACCTGGAGAGGAAGAAAGCTCCACAAGGACAGCAACAGATCCAAAAAGTCTGGGCACAGGGAACTTTTCTGAGACTGATACTCCAGCCAAGGACCACTCATTGAGATGGCCTGGAACCCCTGCATGAAGGTGGCCCATGGAAGTTCAGTGTCCTGGTGGCTTCCATAGTGATGGTGACAGGGACTGTCTCTGACATGAACTGATTGGCCTGCTCTTTGATCACCTCCCCCTGAGGGAGGAGCAGCCTTACCAGGCCACAAAGGAAGATAATACAGCCACTCCTGATGAGACCTGATAGACTAGGATCAGAGGGAAAGAGAGTAAGACCTCCCCTATCAGTGGACTGGGAGAGGGGCACAGGTGGGGAACAGGGAGGGAGGGTGGAATTGGAAGGGGAGGAGGGAGCTACAGGGGGAATACAAAGTGAATAAACTGTAATTAATAAAAAAATACTAAAAAAAATAATACTTTTTACGAGAGAGAGAGTCTCATGTAGCCCAGCTTGAACTTGAACTTGCTGTCTGGCCTGGCCTCCTGTCTGTATTTCCTGAGTACTGGAATTACAGGTATGCACCTCCATGTCCAACGCATGCTCCACAGTGCTGCACGCCTCACATATGATGGACAAGCACTCTTCCACCTTAGCCCCAACGCCAACCTCAGCCCAGGGAAGTGATGTTTATACAAAAAATGAAGCCTCCTTGGGAGTTAGGGATTCACTTTTCAACTCACATTTCATTGATTACTATGTTCCAGGTACTGTCTTGAGAACTGGAGACCTCAACGGGATGAAAACTCCCTGACCTCATAAAGCTTATACTCTAATGAAAAAGACAGATAACTAAGAAACATAACACAATTTAAGATTCTTATAAATGACACAAAATTAGGAATGATAGAGTCAAGCCCTCTAGCTAGAACCACCAATCGACCCTTCTGAAGAGAAGCCCAGTATGAGCATGCCTCCATGAAGAGACAGTGAGAAGAGGATGCTGGGAAATTTCTCCAGTGAGCACCCCATAAAGGGGGGGGGGAGGAGGAGCCAGGGAGGGTAGGGCCCGGAGGAGATGAGGGAGGGGGCTACAGCCTGTATACAAAGTGAATAAATTGTAAACAACAACAATAATAATAAAGAAAAAAAATTTAAAAAGTGGGTTTTTATATTGCCTTAGTTCATATATCTGTAGTGATAGTTTTGAACTTTGTTTTTAACATTTTATTAATTTAAATTTTTATTTAGTTTAAATTATCATTTATTACAATTTATACAAATTGTATCCCGGCTGTGGCCCCCTCTTCTCCTCCCAATCCCACCCTCCCTCCCTCTTCTCCCTCTATACCACTTCCCTGGTCCACTGATAGGGATGGTCCTCCTCCTCTATTTGGCCCTACCCTATCAGGTCTCATCTGGACTGGTTGCATTGTCTTCCTCTGTGGCCTGGCAAGGCTGCAACTCCCCCCAACCCTGGGTAGGTGATCAGAGAACCTGCACTTGAGTTCATGCCAGAGAAAGTTCCTGCTCCCCTTACTAGGGACTCCACTTGGAGACTGAGTCTATGCGCTACATCTGAGCCCAGGTTTCAGGTCAACTCCATGCATTGTCCTTGGTTGGGGTATCATTCTCTTCAGAGGCTCCAGGGCTCAATTTTTTATGGCTCTTTTGGTCTCCTTTTGGAGCTCCTGTCCCCTCCAGGTCTTTCTATCTTCCACGTCTTTCATAAAATTCCATGTCCTTTACCCAAAATTCGGCTATGAGTCTCAGCCTCTGCTTCGATACCTCTATCAGAAGTCTTTCAGAGGCCCTGTGTGGTAGGCTCCTGTCCTGTTCCCTGTCTTCTCCTGCTTCCAATGTCTATCGAGTTTGTCCTTCTGAATGAGAACTGAACATCTTCCCTGACTTCCTTGTTGTTCAGTAGCTTCTTTTGGAGTATAGATTTTAGTATATCAGCCTTTTGGCTAAGATCAAGGGTAGTTTTGGATTTTTTTTCCATTTTTAAGAAAATATTTATATTTATTTATTTAATTATTTATTTATTTATTTATTTATTTATCTTATCAGTTACATTTTATTAACTCTGTATCCCAGCCATGTCCCGATCCCTCATTCCCTCCCAGTCCCTCCCTCCCTCATCTCCACCGTGCCCCTTGCCAAGTCCACTGATAGGGGGAACCTCTTCCCCATTCATCCGATCCTGTTTTATCAGGTATCTTCAGGACTGGCTGCAAAGCTCTCCTCTGTGGCCTAACAGGACTGCTCCTCCCTTGGGGGGTGGGGAGGCCAAAGAGCCAGTCATTGAGTTCCTGTTAGAAATAGTCCTTGTTCCCCTCACTATGGGAAACCAATTGGTTACTGAGCTACCACAGGTTACATCTGAGCAGAGGTTCTAGGTTACATTCATACATGGTCCTTGGTTGCATGTCAGTCTCAGAAAAGACCCTGTGCCCAGATATGTTTGGTCCTTGTGGAGCTCCTATCCTTTCCTCATCAGACTAACTCCCCTTCTTTCTTATGATTCCCTGTACTCTGCCAAAGGTTTGGTCATGAGTCTTTGCTTTGAAAATGCTGCTAGTTAGAGTTTTTCAAATGCACTCAGTAGACTCCTGTCAATGTTTAATGTGCATCCCATCTGTCTTTCAAAATGAGGATTGATCATCTTACCCCATGTCTGCTCTCTTGATTATCTTTTTTAGGTGTATAGATTTCATTATGTTTATCATATCTTATAGGTCTATATAAGTGAGTATATACCGTGTTTGTCTTTCTCCTTCTGGGATATTTCACTCAGGATGATCTTTTCTAGGTCCCACCATTTGCCTGCAAATTTCATGATTTCCTCCTTTTTGATTGCTGAGTAGTATTCCATTGTGTAAAAATACCACAATTTCTGTACCCATTCCTCCTTTGATGGACATCTGGGTTGTTTCCAGGTTCTGGCTATTACAAATAATGCTCATCCTCATTAGCCATCAGGGAAATGCAAATCAAAACGACTCTGAGATATCACCTTACACCCATCAGAATGGCCAAAATGAAAAACTCAAGGGACAACACATACTGGAGAGGTTGTGGAGAAAGGGGAACCCTCCTCCACTGCTGGTGGGAATGTAAACTGGTTCAACCACTCTGGAAATCTATCTGGTGCTTCCTAAGACAATTAGGAATAGTGCTTCCTCAAGACCCAGCTATACCACTGCTAGGTATATACCCAAAGTTTGCTCAAGTACACAAAAGAGATATTTAGTTTTGGAATTTTTAACCTAGGAATCCATTAATCTTAAAACATTAGCTGATGCTTTTAGAAAGTTCTCATCTAAAGTTTCTTTGCTTTGGGACTGGCAGGTCTGATGCCAACAGAAGCATTTCTCTTTTGTGCTAATTACTCTCTGACTCTTAATCACTGACTAATTGCTTCCACTTGAAACAGAATTTTTCTGCACTACTGAAGGCAGTAGGAGTGCCGCCTGAAATAGGGTCTTGTTTTATAGAGCATGACATGGCAACTGAAGAATTCAAAGCATGCCTGCCACTCTTGTCCAGCCTCGGGTATTTCACTGTTCTGTGGTTTTGTACTTATTGACTGATTCCACAATGAAATAATAACAATATTAAGATAACTTACTAAAATTTGAAGCATCATAATCCAATAATACTTTTAATTTAATAGCTTATTGTGATGCTCACAGGTTAGAAAAGCAGTGTAGCAATGAGACAATGAAGAAAAAGTGTAGTAGGAGAAAACAGGGCATGCTGCTCAGCTCCCAATATCAGCAGTTGGGAGACTGAGGCAGCAGGATTTCATTTGATGCCAGTCTGGGCTACACAGACAGACCCTGTCTCAAAACAAAGCAAAACAAAAACCAAAAGAACCAAAAAACAAAACAACATTCAGGAGATGAGAGAGAGAGGGTGGGATTGGGAGGGCCTGAGGGAGGGGGCTACAGCTGGAATACAAAGTGAACTAATTAATATAAAAAATAAATGAAGAAAAAAGAAATGATGGGACTCTATATGTTTTTGTTATTGTTTATATGAATAATTTTGGAGAGGTAAGTTTTAAGTTCAGAGTTTCTTTTTTAATTATTATTATTATTTTACAATTTATTCACTTTGTATCCTGATTGTAGCCTCCCTCCCTCATCTCCTTCTGGTCACATTCTTTCTTTCTCTTCACCCTTTCCTAGTCCACTGAAAACGGGGAGTCCTCCTCCCCTACTATTTGATGCTAGCCTATCAGGTCTCATCAGTACTGCCTGGATCTTCTTCCTTTGTGGGCTGAAAGGCCACCCAGACAGGGGAAAGTGATCAAAGAACATGTCAGAGACTGTCCCTGCAATCCTTATTAGTGAACTCACCTGTAGACTGAGCTGTCTATGGGCTACATCTGAGCAGGAGGCCGAGGTCCTCTCCCTACATGGTCCTTGGTTGATGGAAGCTCAGTTTTAATGTATATGTTTAATTACGCCTTTTGCATTTTCAAGTAAAGATGTGACTCTGTAGATAGGCATTTATACTAAACGCGGTTTAGTATTTAAAATAGGCATGTTTTCTGGGCTTGCAATAGTGTCTCACTATACAAACACTGAACAGAGACCCTGACCTCTGCTTCAGATATTGTATTCTCTGACACAAACCAACTGCCTTACACTAGGAACCTTGAAAGCTACTTAAAGAAGATGGAAGGCTTAGGAGTCCCTAAAACAGCTAATCTGTTCATTCCCAGAAGTCTCATATGATGTGTGCTGAATCTTGTTCACATCTGAAACTCATTTATGAAAGTCTATTTCTGGTGGCAGTGTACAGGAGCAGCTGGATTTCAAAAAAGAGTGGCTCAAGTGGGAAAATGACATGGTTGACTGGCCAAACTGACCATCACAGAGTGTGGAGTATTTGCTCCAAACAAACTTCTGAACTATAACTTGGTTATAGTTCAGGGGTAACTTGGTTACCCCTGAAGCTCCTGAACCAGGGTATAACCCACGTATATATTTGGGGAGATAATATCAGGCACAAAGGAATATAACTTACCACAATGGCAAATAATGCTCTTGACATTCAGTAATAGTCTGACACGTGGGAAAAGGGTTTAATTGTTCAGACACATTAAGAAGTGTTTAGGAATCTGTTATTTCCTCTACTTATCACCCCCTGAGAAGTTCTTGAGAAATCAGTTCTAGAAGCGTACTTGTCCTCCCTTCTGTTTGCTAAATGTTAGAAGGAGTCAGGTTTCAAGATCTGGGGTAGTGATAAAAACGTACCCCACTTGGCTTCTTGGGTTCATTCAGTGATAAATCATGAGTCACGTATTCTTCTTCATGTGTACTGCCTTTTCATTTTTAAGATTAGTGCTGGTTAGAGGTGTACCTCAATTGTAGCGTGCATGGGGCTCTGGGTTTAAGCCCAGGCTCCATATAAGTCAGATGTTCTTAAAATTTCTGAGGCTGGGACCTCATGTCCTTCATATTGTGGTGATCCCAACCTCTAATTTCTTTTTCCTCCTACTTCATAACTGTAATTCTGCTACTGCTATGAGTTGTAGTGTAACTATCTGTGGGTTACTTTTGGGAAGGTTATTTTTTATTATTTATTACAATTTATTCACTTCATATCCTGTCTGTAGCCTCCTCCCTTGTCTCCTTCCAGTATCACCCTCCCTCCTTCCTTCTCTCCCTTTGCTTCTCTCCTGGTCCACTGATAGGGGAGGTCCTCCTCCCCTTCCCTCTGACCCTAGCCTATGAGGCCTTCTGGACTGGCTGCATTGTCTTCCTCTGTGGCTTAGTAAGGCTGCCCCTCCCCCCTTCAGGGGGAGCTGATCAGAGAGCCAGCCACTGAGTTCATGTCAGTGATAGCCCCAGCTCCCCTTACTAGGGAACACACTTGGAGACTGAGCTACCATGGGCTACATCCGAGCAGGGGTTCTAGGTCTCTCCATGCATGGTCTTTGGTTAGAGTATCATTCTTTGCAAAGATCCCTCGGCCCAAAAGAAGCTAAGCAACAGGGAGGACCCTAGGCAAGATGCTCAATCCTCATTCAGAAGAGCAAATGAGATAGTCATCAGAAGAGGAGAAAACAGGGTACAGGACAGGAGCATACCATGGAGGGCCTCTGAAAGACTCTACTGATCACGGTATTGAGCAGATGCTGAAACTCATAGCCAAACTTTGGGCTGAGTGCAGGGGATCTTATGAAAGGAGGGGGAGATAGAAAGACCTGGATAGGAGCTCCACAAGGAGACCAACAAAACCAAAACAAAAAAAAAAAAAATCTTTGTTTTCCAATCATCATAGGCAACCTCCTTGAAAGGATCATTTGATCCCCAAATGGGTCATGTCACACAGGTTGACAAACTCTTATACTATAAGCTGGGTGAGGTATAATTCCAGCTCTCGGAAGGTGAAGTCGAAAGTCACAGAAGTTTAATATCATTTCCACGTAAGAAGGTGATGTTTAAAAAATTGGGTATTTATTACTTTGTCTTTCATCTTTTTCCATCAATTTACCCTGTATGTCAGGACTACCATTACTTTTCATGGGTAGTGGTTACATAGGAGGAAATTACTCTCATGAATTTTAAAAGAAGCACACTGTTGTTAATAACTGAGCAATTACCATTTCCTCATAAATTTGGCACTTTAATTTGCTCTGTGGAATAACTCTCTGAATACATATTATCATTTTATAAATGAGAGCAATCTACGTATTTAAGAGACTATGTCAGCTCTGTGGCTTTGAACTTATTGACTTCTGGATCAGGGATTTGCCTCTTGCTATGTATGATTATTGTAGGACCTCTATATTTTGTTTTCTTACTATTGATGAGAGTTTCTCTTCTCCAGTAGTTTGCAGCACAGGAACATTCTCTTCTGTTGCTTTGCAGGTCTCCAGCTGAGGCCTTACTTGGCTGTTCAGATTTAGCATTCTGTGTGATACTCCTTACTAATATGATTTCACATTCATTGTTGTTGTTGAGTTAGCTAGCAAACCAAAATCATTGTACTTCCTGTGATGGCCAGAATGACAGATTACAATGACTTAAACAGTCTGTATTTCTTACATAATAATGCAGTACAAAAACATCTTGTGGACTTTGATTGCAACTGAATTTCCAGAATTATTTTCTTCTTCTTCTTCTTCTTCTTCTTCTTCTTCTTCTTCTTCTTCTT
>NW_026594435.1:0-1390 GCF_907164565.1 Psammomys obesus
TCTTCTTCTTCTTCTTCTTCTTCTTCTTCTTCTTCTTCTTCTTCTTCATATATACAACCAAAACAAATATAGAAAGGGACATTAAGTATGGTGTCAGGGTAAATTTATTTCTGGCATGTTAATCTCATGTCAGGGATGAGTTGGTATGTTGAAAGTGATATTTTGATGAAAAAATAATTTTCATGCTAAGATTTGGAATACTTGGTAAAAAGTTTTATTATTCCCTAAGCTGAAGTCACATTTATAGAGACAATTAGTGGAAAAAATAAACTATGCATATGACAGACAAGAATATCTACATTATAAATGAGCACACACTTGGAGAGGGGGAACGTCTTAATTTGACACTCTTTTTTTTTGAGATTTTTATTTTTATCTTTAATTGTGTGTGTGTGTGTGAATGTTCGACTTTCTGCACAGTTGTCCAGGTCCTCTTGGAGGCAGAAAGAGACCCTGGGGCTGGAGGCACAGGTTCTTGTGGGCCACCTGACACCCATGCAGAGGTAGTAAGAAAGGCCCCTGATAACTGTTCTTAGAGGGGTGACTCAATTCCTTTCTGGAGTTTAAGCTAAACACAGATATGCATTATTCAGCATCACGGCATGGTCTTTGTGATACAGAAGGATGAGGAAGTTGCTATTTAATCATCTGAAGTTTGCCAGGCACTTGGCACAAGCCTGTAATCCCAGTTCTTGGGGGAGGCAGAGGCAGGCAGATTTCTGTGAGTTCAAGGCCAGCCTGGTCTTCAAAGTGAGTTCAGACAGCCAGGGCTACACAGAGAAACCCTGCCTCAAAAAAATCAGTTCATAATGTTTCTAAATAATACAACTAAGCATCCGTCCCTGCTGCATCCACCTAGGCTCTTGAAGAATGTGGATAATGTCCCAGTTAATCACTGCTACACTGAGCACTCCAAGAGATGTTCAAGGATTGCCAGCATCACATCTCTCTTGTAAAATTCAGATTGGCAGGGAGAAACAATGCCAAGAAAATATCTTTCTGTTTATTGCTTTAGTTCATGGTTGGATTATGACTTCTGGGTGCAGAGGAAAAAATATTTTAGAAGTCTTAAGAGCCCAAAGTAGGGGCGGAAGTCTAGGACTCTCCAGTATTTAGAAATGGCATATTTTACTCAGACGTTTTTGCTACTTTGTTACTAGTTATTAGTGGTTGAGCTTCTAGCCGGAGAAGCCTTGCTACAGGTTAGTCTTGTATTCTTTAGCAAGCAAGCCCTCTATCCTTAGACTTGTGTCCACTTTTTTGTCATAGGCTACTGGATCTATAAAGTTGTTTCTCATGATGCATGTATCTAGATAATCACCTGCGAGGGAATGAGTAGCCTGCAACATATTTCATGCCTGCAGATGAGAAAGGTCCCGCAGCGATAGAG
>NW_026594436.1:0-5000 GCF_907164565.1 Psammomys obesus
AGAAGAAGAAGAAGAAGAAGAAGAAGAAGAAGAAGAAGAAGAAGAAGAAGCTTCTTCTCAGAGTCCTTTTTGAGGCAAGTCACCAAATGATCTAATGACACCTCACTACACCATGTCTCTTTGAGCACACTAACTCTTGGAACCAAAGCTAAAAAGTATATGGACGTCTGGGGAGTAGTCAAAATCTAAACTACAGCACTGATTTCATTATAAACAGGATAGGTACTTTTCATACCAGAGAGAAGAAATAAAATATCATTAACTTATATAGCAAAAATGGAAATTTTCAAGACTTTTAAAAAAACATAAAAATGTCATGCATAAATATAAATGAAAATGAGTTGTGAAAGGTTTAACTAGTCCACATAAATCAAAGCATCAGATAATAGTGGAAAACTCCTACAAAGAGCCTACCTAAAATAAAAGAAAATACAGTTTCTGAAGAAAATCTTAAAAGATGAAAAATATTTTACTAAATATAGAGGTAAGGATAATAACCTATTTTTAAAACTATAAGAATTCAAAGCAAAAACATACATGGTTTCTTAAGTCATTGTTTCTTTAACAAATAACAGTCTTTAAAATTTATTTTTTATTACTTATAGTTCATTTACTTTGTATCCCAAATGTAGCCACCTCCCTCATTCCCTTCCAATCCCACCCTCCTTCCCTCTTTTCCACCCATGCCCCTCCTCCAGTCCACTGATAGGGGAGGTCCTCCTCCCCTTCCATCTGACCATAGATTATTAAGTCTTATCAGGACTGGCTGCAATGTCCTCCTCTGTGGCCTGGTAAAGCTGCTCTCACCTCCAAGAGCCAGCCACTGAGTTCATGTCAGAGACAGTCCCTGTCCCCATTACTATGGAACCCACTTGGACACTAAACTGCCATGGGCTACATCTGTGCAGAGGTTCTAGGTTACCTCCATGAATGGTCCTTGGTTGGAGTATCAGTCTTAGAAAAGTTCCCTGTGCCCAAAACAAATAACATTTTTAAACTGAAGTTATGATACTATTGAATTTTCTATTGAATAAAAAATTACTTGGTATACGGTATAACAGCTATAAGAAAATAAAGAAAAATTAATAAAAATATGGACTTACAGATCAAATATTCAAAAAGTAGATCAAAAAAGCATACAGACTTTCTGACTTTCATGATTTAAAAAAATTATTATCTCTGTGTGTGTATGTGTGTACATATGTGCGTATGTGCGCCATGTGTATGCATGTGTCCACAGAGAACAGAAGAGGGCATTGGATTACTAATCACCTGGAACTGGATCATGCAATATGCATGCTGGGAATCTGGGTCCTCTGCAAGAACAATAAGTGCTCTTAACTGCTGAGCCATCTCTCCAGCCCCAGGATAGTTAAAAAGGACTGAGTCAATAGATATGTAGATGTTTCAGTCGTTCATACACATTTTTATAATTCCAGAATGAACCCTGAGTTTTAGCATATCTGAAACTTTATTCCTATGTCTCTAATGCTTACCAAATAATTGCACAAATAAACAAGTGTGTGCGGTTCACCAATTCCATGTGAAATCAATATTTTTTTCTCTTTCTTCCTGAGCTATGCAGTTATTGAAATGTTCTACCTCAACTACTGAGGTAGTATGCCTTTTCCTCCTAGGCATTGTTCCTCCTCCTTCTCACACACCAGCAAGCCAGTGATCTTTGGAGATGACAGGATGTATAGGATGAAGACATTAACTGAAAGCGTGATTCCACGATGCATTTTCTGTGACGTTGTCATCAATGACAGGGCTTGATTTTTGAGGTGATGCAGCCGTCTGGGGTGGGGCACTCATGGTCCTATACATAAGCTCTCACCTGTGACCTGAAAAGGAAGCCGAATCAACCCATTGGTTCACTAGGCGTGGCTTTGGTGGGAATCCTCAGTCTGCCTTTGGTGGTCCATCTGGTTGAAGAGACATTTGCTCCTCGTTCTCCTGGAAAAGTTAATGCAATTACCACGTTCAGAAGGGTTGAGGAAAGTGGCCACTGTTGCCCTGTAAAGCAGAGGAAGCCATGCAGCTGCTATTGAATGCTCTCTGTCAGCCACAAGGTAAATAGGTAGAACATAGGATGTGTCCTAGAATAACAACTGGCAGTATAAAAATGTAGAAAAGTATCACTCCTCACAAAATTCCTGAAATGAGATCTTTGGAGTATCCTGGGTCATTAGCCAATGACACTTTGTTTTTTTTATCATTTGAGAAACTTTAAGTAATTTTCTATTATCTGTACCCCCCCCCCACACACACACACATACATTAGACACGCCTGGAACTCACTGAGTAACCTAGGATAATGTAGTTCCTCATTTCCCGGGAATGACCTGACCCCGCTGCCAGGCTTTGCTGAACAGTCCGAGCACTGTTGGTCTCCAGGTGGAAAAGGATGAAGCCTGGGCTCCCGAGTTCTGCTTTCCTCAGGAACATCCGGCTCCAGGCAGGGAAGGATGGAGTGCAGAACAATGTCCTTGCTACAGGATTTCTGAGCGGAGATGCAGGAAAAAAAGATTTCTCCATAGCAAAATGTTATGGCTCTTTTAGCTGGACTACCAGCAGTGATCCACACTGACTCGCAGATGAACAATCAAGTCTGGGGATCCAACAATGAATTTTTTGGGGAGAAGGGGACCCTTTCTTTCTCCAGTGTTACAACTCAGAATAAAGAAAGTCAGTCTCAAACGATTTTCAGGAAAATAGGTGGTGCGTGTGCACTTTATTTCATGTGAAACGGGGACTTGCAAACCTTGGGCAGTGGGAAGGGGTCTTGGGTGTGAATGCTTTTCATTGGCTGAGACTAGGATGCTGGCCATGCTCTGTTTACATGAAAAAAGATAACAGGTTGGACAGATCATGTGACTGACCACCACCAACCACCGTGAGGTTGGGTCACTTGCTTCTGAGACAGGCTTTGTCTCACACCTTCCATTGCTCAGGATGAGATTTTAAATCTCAGTTTGTGAGTTCCAGGGTTTGAACATGCTTCATCCTCTAGTCCCATACCAATCCCCCTGGAGGCATTGTCCACAAAGGGACCCTGAATTCTTGATCCTCCTGCCTGCACTCCTAGTTGCTGGGATTACAGGTATGTGTCATACACTCAGATTATCAGTTCTGAAGCAACTTCAGCAATACAAAGAGCTGAAGTCCACAATTTTAGTATAATTAGGGGTGAGTATCCCATCAAATATTCCTTACCTTAAACTTTCTTGAGGTAACTGACCCCTCTAGAAACTAAATGACCAGCTCCTCACTTCTAATTATTCCCATAAGCAATGTCTGTATGTCCTCTGACTTTCACAATTGTACCTCATTTATGTAATTTTTGTGCTACTAACATTTTATGCCTGAATTATATACCACAGGAAACCTACACTACAGTTTCTGCTGGTTGACATTAAAATGCTGCTATTCAAATGGGGTAATGTGGAGGCACCCTACCATGGGTTACACTTCAAGAGTCTCAGGTGGCTTACAGTTATTTCTTGTTAATGTATGAGATCAAAGTCTTTGGATTAACTACACAACATTGCATATGTCTTGATAAATTAAATTTGCATCATCCGGTGCCTGTTAATATTTAAAGAAGCTTCAGAAATTTCCCATTGTTCACACTTTCGTTACATCTGCCTTTAATCAGCCCTTCACATTCTTGAGCTTTGTAATTGTGGATAAAAGAGTTTATGCAATAATATATTAGCATGTGTGGTGACAGGATAATTATTTCTGAAAGGTTTAGTCAAAATCATGCTGCACTTAATCAATGTACTAATTGGGGGCTGTCATACATTTCTAGGGCATCTGTGGGTACAAACGAGGAGGAAATTTCCTGGTAGTAAAATATAGTACTTGTTATAATTTTAAATGTCCAGATACAAAGAATAAATGTGAGTCTCTAAAAGTTCATTACTGATTGCAGAAGTGATTAATAGCATTGTAAATCCCACTGATCCTCTTCTGTGAGATGGGCTGGACTCTTGAATCCTCTGGTGCATCTCAAACCATGCCTTTTCCAGAGGAACCCTAACCACACTGGCTGTGTTGGCTTGAGTTACTTAGAAACAAAGCCTGAGACAAGGTTGTGGGAACCGTGGCTTATTTTTACAATGATACTATGAAATTGTACCAAAGACATAGGTTAAGTAGGATGGTAAAGCTAAATGTGTGTTCAGGAGTTCTATTAAGAACCCTCTGAGCAGCCTTGAATTGTACTCACACAGTAAACCACTTGTACAATTCCTACTCTATACTGAGGCTTCTCCACATGCTCTAGTATATCTGTGAACTTCAAGGTTGCATCTGGCTGAAGCTAAATTGCTTTACCAAGTCTTGAGAAAGAGCAGAGATACCTAAAATACAAGACCATGCTGCGCAGGGAACTGTCCGTCCCGTGAGTGCTGAAGTACAGTGTCCTGAAGACAAATGGCTACTTCCAGTGCAGCATCTGCCATACGGTCCAAAGCAAATCTATTAGAATGGTAAAAACAAGCCACTTGACACATGTATTCAACTGGCAGAATAATTATTTACGATTGGAGAGATGGTTCAACAGAGAGGAGGAAACACTGTTCTTGCAAGGACCTGAGTTTGGTTCCCAGCACCCATGCATGGCGCTCACAACTGCCTGTAACTACAGCTCCAGGGGATTTGAGGCTCTTTTCTGGCCTCTGAAGGCACTGCACTCATGTGTACAAACCCAAAAACAGACATACACATATGAATTAAAATATAGAAAATGAATGCAAAAAGTCACAATATAACAACCAGAACAGGGAAACATTTAGAATACTCCATAGGCAACTCTTTGTAAACAATATGCCTACTGTAAGTCCTAGTTTAGGAGTTACCACACCTGATCCTCCTAGAGAACTAAAGATTTTAGATGATATAAGATTGATTTTGTTTCTCTTAAATTAAATTTAGTATTAACTATTCAAAGCCTTTCCACATAAAAAGAAATACTATCACATGAGAAATTCCAG
>NW_026594437.1:0-8108 GCF_907164565.1 Psammomys obesus
TGTGTGTGTGTGTGTGTGTGTGTGTGTGTGTGTGTGTGTGTGTGATTTTCTCTTAATACAAGTGAGAATTTGGACTCATAGCTAGGCCTTATGGTTCAGAGCTCCAGTAATAATATGATCTAGGAGAAGAAAAAAAAAAAAAAACAAGTAAATGTATAGCAGTCAATGGCAGGTGGAAAGACCCAGTTGTCATGAGGTTTAGGTTCATAATCATGAGTCTAGACTTCTAAAATGCAAAATCCCCTGATGCAGAAACAGGTGAATTTCCAATAAAGAAAACAACAGTTTAGCATCTTAGTGTGAGAATTCATAATCACAGAGCAATTGCCTTCTCAGGGTCTTTGAATTTGCTCTTGAGACAAATCAGACTGAAAATTTCTATTGCCTTTCAATAAGGTCTACCTGGAAAGACAGAAGCAGACATTCTTCCCAGGGCATATCCCAGCTGGGGGCAGAAATGAGTTCAGCAGCTGCCTTGCCTCATCTCTGCTTGAAAGCCAAGGATATTTTGGACTTTACTTACTTTGGTACTAATGAGTTTAGGGCCTGGTAGCTGCAGTCAGGCTTCTCTAGTGAGATAATATCCAAAAATGATCTCTATTCTCCCTTACTCTAATAATTTTCTATTTGAGAATATACCACAGAATTGCTTCCCAGAGCATAGAACATCTCAGACACCCTGTGGCTTTCTTCTACACATGCCCAGATTCCTAGTCCAGAAAATTTTGTTGATAGGCTTAGGGTAGAATGTGAACATGTACATTTTTTTCAAACTCCACAGGCAACTGTAATGCAAAGCAGGATAGAGCAGTACCCCACTGCAATAAAAGTCATTATGAATAACCTTTCTTGCCTGTTTCCCATGCACCAGATATTTAACTGAAGGGGGTGGACATGCAGTGAGTTCAAAGATCTTCATCACAGGGTTGTATTGTTGGAACTATTATTTCACTATTGTTTTTAAAGTTAAGAAATATGTATCACAGGTTGAGTGATTTTCTCAAGGTCACATCAGAAGTGTATGATGGGGTTAGGGTTTAAGCTCGGCCAGTTCCAGTTCCCAGTCTCTCTCTCTCTCTCTCTCTCTCTCTCTCTCTCTCTCTCTCTCGTATTGTGTGTTCCTTATACCACATAACAACAACAACAAAGACAACTTCTACTGCCTTAAATTTTAATTCTTAGAATCTTAAAGTTTAAATAACTTAAAATCTAAACAAGGTGCACTTGAATATCCACTGTATTAAAATTCTTTACCACTTCTCAGCCTGACAATGAACTCTGACTCCATATTTCAGCCTTCACTGCACTAGTTCAACCCAAAGAAGATCCTACCAACTACAATTGCTCCACTGTGTTGACCCTTGACCCAAAAGAAACCAGTTAAGAGACCAGTTGTTTGCCACGATTTTAAAAACAGGGAGGGACAGATCTGGGTAAGTTATGGCAGGTCTCATAGGCCAGTCTGCAGCAAATTACTGCTCTTCTGGGTCTGACAAGGAGGCTGTGGTGGTTTGAATAAGAATGACTCCCATAGACTCATCATGTGTCTGAATGTTTGGGCCATAGAGAATAGCACTGTGAGGAGGTGTGACCTTGCTGGAGTATGTGTAGCTTTGTTGGAGGAACCTTGTCACTGTAGAGGTAGGCTTTGAGTCATATACACCAAAGCTACACCCAGTGTGCTCCACAATCTCTTTCTTCCATCTTCTGATCAAGATGTAGAACTCTCAGCTCCTTCTCCAACACCATGCCTGCCTGCATGCTGCCATGCGTCCTACCATGATGATAATTTGTGTAAGCCAGCCCCCGATTAAATGTGTCATGTTGTCTCTTCACCGCATTGGAAACCCTAAAACAGAGGATATTACTCTATTAACTGTAGCAAGATAAAAAATAAAACAAACAAACAAACACTTCAGGTTCAATCATTGCATCCTTCTGTTAAAATTTGCCCAGATGCTTGACTCTGCAGGCTTCCAGGCCATCCCCACTGCCTGCTTGATTTCCTTGCCTTCTCCACCTTCAGCTGTTCCATGTGCCCTGCATTCCTCTTTATCTGGAGAGGAACATTTAATAAGTGCATCTATTGCCCTAAGTGAAGTTTTTTTCCTAGTATGTTTTCCTCAGCTTTGTAAAGAAGTAGAACAACTTTCCTAAACATTTGCCTAGAGGTGATCTACTTGTTTGTTTGATTTTTTTTTTTTTACCCCTGGATGTTTTTCTTTATCAGGAACTGGGATATGTCAATGGTTATATAAAATTAGTATGAGCTAAGCCCCAATAAAAGGGTTGACAGTTGAAATCATGAGACAAAGTATATGACTTGTTAAAGATTTACAATGGGTACATCTAAACAAACTAAGCAAAAGAGAGGACCTAACTAAAATGTTCAATCCCCATCCTGAAAGGCAAAGAGGATGGACATCAGAAGAAAAAGAAAACAGGAAACAACTTTGAAACCTGCCACAGAGGGCCTCTGAAAGCTTCTGCAGTATAGACTGTCAAAGCAGATGCTGAGCCTGATGGCCAACTGATGGGCAGAGTGAATGGAATTCTATGTAAGAAGTGGGAAATAGTAAGAGCTGGAGGGGACGGGAACTCCACAAGGAGAGCAACAGAACAAGATAATTTGAACACAGGGAACTTCCCAGAAAATCATACTCCAACCAAGGACTATTCGTGGAGATGACCTGGAACCCCTGCACAGGTGTAGCCCATGGCAGTTCAGTGTCCAAGTGGGTTCCATAGTAATGGGAAGAGGGACTGCCTCTGACATAATCTGATTGGCCTGCTCGTTGATCACTTCCCCCTGAGGGGGGAGCAGCCTTACCAGGCCACAGTAGAGGACAATGCAGCCACTTTTGATGAGAACTGATAGACTAAGATCAGAAAGAAGAGGAGAACCTCCCCTATCAGTGGACTTGGGGAGTGGCATGCATGCAGAAAGGCGAGGGAGGGTGGGATCGGGAGGGGGGGAGGGAGGGGCTTATGGGGGGATACAAAATGAATAAAGTATAATTAATAAAAAAAAGAATTACAATGGTTTCATAAGGAATTGGAGTATGATCAACTTGTATATTTCAAAAAGAAAAAAAATATATATATATATATATATATGTCTCCGTGTGATTCTAGCATGCAGCAAGAGTGATCACTTCAATTTCTAGTGCCTCATGGCTGCCAAATTAGATAAAAATTAAGAAAAGTCATGAAATTAACGTGGAATTCTCTGACATGAGAAAATTCCCAAAGTTTCCAAGTGGCCTTTACATTATACACACAATAGGCTGTAATTATTTTATTTTGTTTCATCAGATAAATTGTCTAATATACTTTAACTTATAGAAATAATATGGCTCAAAGGAACTATGAAATCTCATCACCAAATCTTAGCATCTCTTCTAGCTGTCATGGCAATAGCAGCATGTGGAAATGCCAATTGTCTGTCTTGTGGACAGTTTGCCTCTTAAGAACAATATTTGAAAGCACCATATTCTTTTAATTTTCATGGGATCTGAACTGTTGTTAGCAAACAGGCAACAACCAAATCTGTGTAATACCAAAGTAATGCTGGAATTTGTTTCCAGAACAAAACCTTCCTAATAGAATTTTATTTATAGCTACGAAGTATTGTCTTTGATGCTAGGAAGTACAAGGAGAAAATGTAAATTAACAAATGTAGAGATATGAATGCAAGGGGCTATCAAAGTGGCAAGAGCTTTAGGAGCTAATGTATCTGAGAAAGGGTAAGGACAAAGAGGTAAGGTCCAAAGCCATCCTTGTGTTTTCCCTGGAGCCTTTCGTTTGTTCGTAAATGTGGGCAGAAGGGCCAATGAAATGGCTCATCGGTAAAGGTGCTTGTTGCCAAGCCTGTGAAGCTGAATTCTATCCTCAGAATCCACACGATGAACTGACTCCTGGAAGCTGTCCAAATTGTCCTCTTACTTCACGGTTCATGCTCACATGCACACATGTGCACACTCACACAGATGCCCAGGGGAGAAAAGAAGACGGAGAGATGGAGAGAGAGAGGCAGAGAGAGAAAGAATAAATAATTAAATAAATACATGTAAAAGAAATTTAAGAATAAGGACAACAAAGACTAAATCAGCAGCTGCAAATCAACTCAATCCCAGCTGAGATGTGGCAGCATTCTTTCCCTATGCTACACAAGAAGCAAGAGTAAATTGCCTGTGTAATAATGTGGTATCTCAAACAACCCTAGTATCCTCACATAGAACAGATATGAGGATAGTCATCTCTTGAAAGAGGGCATGACAGTGGAGAGGAGGCCTGTCTATAAATTATCTGCCACATCAATGCCCAACACTGATAGTGATCAATGAAAAAACATGTAGCCAGTAATTTTCAAAATACTTCCTAATAGTCTTTCCACCTACAAGAGGGTCTGGAGAGGTGACAGCTTTGCTTTTCTTCTGTAGAACAGATTATGATTACATTATCACCAATGTTAAAATTTAGACACAGACACTTTTCTTTGCCATGTCCTAGGCAAGAAACCAGAATCAAACAACAGCTCCTAATTAACGAAATAGGCACAGCTTGAGAAGTATTTAAACCTTAGTTTTCTAGCCACCTTCACGATGTCAAATTACAGACTGTTCTGTTTATAATTAAACAAAATTTCTGTATATAGCATCACACCCTGAAATTTCATAATCAGAAGAAAATAATTATTCTTTCTCTATGGGTGTTCCTTAATGACTGAGATTGGAAATGCATTATCCATGCTTTCAAAGTCTCTGTATTGTTCTACTCATAGAATTTCAGAATATGAGGCTGGGAGTAAAAATTAAATGTACTTCAAATTTATTAAGTATTTTAGAAATATTTTTCTCTTATTATTCTATTTTAAAATATAAACCAGTAGGTAATAATACGAGGTATAAAAACCATAGGTGCTAACAATAACCATATAATTTGAAGAGAATAAAGGCCAAATTAAGAAATATCAGCTATATTTTACTTATGATCTTAATCATAAGGTTTTTTAATTTTTAATTAATTCTTTGAGAGTTGCATACTATGTGATCATATTCACCCTTGCTCCCTAACTCCCACCAGATCTGGCTGCCTCCCCTACCTGTCCAACTTTGTGTCCTCTTTTTTTTTAAACCCATGAAATCCAATTTGTGCTATCCACATTCCTGGATATGAGCATTCCATATTCATTGGAGCTTGGTCAAGCTACCAACAGTCATACCCTTTAAGGAAATCTGACTCTTCCATCTTACAGTGGTTATCAGTGGCCAACAGCTCCTCAGATAGGGGTGAGACTTTATGTCTACTTTCCTTCTCTATCACACACAACTGGCGTGATTTCGCTTGTGTAACTGCCATATTGTTTCTGGAAAACATTGTATCCTTGTAGCCATCTCTTGCCACTGGCTCTTACTATCTCCTTTCTCCCTCTTTCAGAATGATCCCTGAGGCTTGAGAGGAGGGGATGTGATATAGAGGTACTATTTAGGGCTAAGCCTAAATAAGTCTCCATCTCTTATTATCTGCACCCTAACCAGCTATGGGTGTCTGTATAGATCACCATCTTCTGCAAAAAGAATCTTCTCTCATACGGGTTGGGAGATGTATTAATTTACCAAGATAATGATGAATAATTAAGATCCAAAATAATATTTTGTCCATTTGGCATAGTATTATAGGGTCTGTTCTAGGGTCTACTACTGGTATAACCACTGGTTTTTTGCATCAATAATGGTGCCAAATATGGGTTTCATATTGTGACCTTAAGTCCAACTAGAAAATCATTGGTTACTCCAATATCATTCATGCCACTCTTGTACTAGTGGGCACGTGTTCCCAGGCTTGTCAGTATTATTCAGCACAAAATTCACAGCTGGGTAAAAATGATAATTGGTTTTCTCCTAAGTTGGTGTGCATGGCACCTACCACACATATTAACAGAATGAAAAAGTAAAATTAAAATTTTTAAATCGACTCAAAATAAAATCAAGTTTAAAATTATTGTCTTCTTCACTTACATTAATCTGCAAAATCAAAATTGATTTTATAGAAAAGTAATAGCCCCCTTACATTTATTTCATAGTATCACTCATTCAGAAGATTTCCTTAAATAACAGTACTATAGTTTATTTAATATATTTGTTTCAACTATTATTTAAAATGGTATCAGTCTAAACCTGGGTGAGTCTCCAAATCATTATAACAATTCCAGTCTCGATAGAGTTCCCACACATGTGTGCTGTTGTTGCTGTTTAAAAGCCTCTACTTTTTAGCCCAAACATGTTTATTTTGTGGTAGAGGAATACTGTGCTGAGTATAAACTTCATATGAAAAAAAATTATTATCCAAGAATAACCTACACATTTTTGAAGTTTAAAAAGAGAAGTTGGAAAACTTACAATAAAAGTGTTTTAGTTGTTAAGTTTGGTGTTAATAGAAAATATACAGTGATATTGTTTTAGTATTGGAAAAGTGAGTTTATGCTTTTACTGTCATGCTCACTGAGAATTTGATGCATAGGTTCTTATCTGAAAGAAAAGGAAGAACAAATTTTAAATGTTGTAAAACTGTCAGTTATTTTAAAGGAAATTATATTAAAATCACTTAAAACTAAAAAATCCTTAGGTGGTAGATTTAAGAAAAAGTATTCAAAAGTAGCTGTTAACAATTTTGTTAATGCTTAAGTGGAAAACCTTACAAGTCAGAAACCAGAAACATTAATATCATTGGAATTTAATATTCATTTCATCATTATACAACTACTGAAATCAACCAAAAGATCAAGTAAAGATATACCCACTCAATAAACAACCTCAATTTATTCTATTTTCTATATACAAAAGAAGCAAATACTCTAATAGGAGAAACTGACAAAGAACATGAGGAATTCACCAAAGGAAAAATAAGAACGTCTCCGGTGAGGGACTTTTGAATAGGATAATCTGCTTCAAAAACCTTGGCCAACAGTGGTAATAACAGGAATATAAAGGAAGCAGGCAATGAGGCCAGTTGCTTCCTAGGAATCAGTACAATGTTGTTAGAAGTTTGAAAACACATGATTTTGTGCTTTTTGCAATAGGAACCATCAACTTGTTTATAGCAATAAAAGCTGGAAATGAGTCAGTTGGTGGTTTGAATGATAAAGGTCCCATATAGTCGCTAGCATTGACTACTTGGTATGTAGTTGATGGCACTGTTTGAGGATACTTAGAATGTGTGGCCTTGTTAGAGGAAGAATCTCACAATAGGTAGGCTTGAGAGTTTTAAAATGTGGGCTATTTTAAGTTCACACTCTCTGCTTAGTGCTTGCCGTTCAAGATGTGAGTTCTCAGTTTCCTGCTCCAGCCACCGTAACTCCAATCTAGCATCAGTGACACTTATCCCTCAGGAACCGTGAGCCTAAATAAATTCTTCCTTCTATAAGCTGCCTTAGCCATGATGTTTTATCACAGCAATAGAAAAGTAACTAATATAGTTGAATGGGAAAGTGACTTGAGCTTGGATCCCTAAAAGACCTGTAAAAAGACAGGTACATTTGCATTTATTTGTAACCTCAGCACTATGAGCCTGAGACAGGTGGGTCCCCAGAGCTCATTGGCTAGGTAGCCTAGCAAAATGAGTGAGCTCTATGCTCAGTGAAGACTCTGTTACAAAATACAAGGTGGCAAGCAAGCGAGGAGGACACCCAACACTGACTTCCAGCCTCCACAAATGCATCCAAGTGAGCAAACACCCACATACACTAAACACACACATACATACCACACAATACTTGCAAACACCATACACACACACACACAAAGACAGCTGATACTCTGACAAACACATCATATTGAAATATAGATTCATATTTATTTACCTTTCAGTAATAAACACTACAGTATTCACTTCCTAGTCCTTTAACATAAACACTTGACATAAGAAACCTTTTGCTTTCAGTCACAGTTTTACAGTTTCTGATTCATGGTCAGTCTGCTCTGCTGCTTTTGGCTTGTGGTGAAGCTGCAGGAGTGTGTTGTGAAGAAAAACCCATTCATCTTATAGTCTAGGATGTAAGACAGAAGAAGAAGGAGAAGAAGAAGAAGAAGAAGAAGAAGAAGAAGAAG
>NW_026594438.1:0-8030 GCF_907164565.1 Psammomys obesus
TCAAATGGACCTAATACATGTTTACAGAACTTTTTACCCAAATTCAAGAGAGTATACATTCCTTTCAGCACCTCATGAAACCTTCTCCAAAATAGACCATATAGTTGGTCACAAAGTGAGCCTCAACACATACAAGAAGATTGAAATAATCCTTGTATCCTATCTGACCACCATGGACTAAAGCTGGACCTCAACAACAACAGAAATAGCAAAATGCCTACACACACATGGAAACTGAATAACTCAATGACAGCTGGGATAGGAAAGAAATTAAAAATATATTAAAGACTTCCCAGAATTCAATGTAAGGAAGGCACAACTTACCCAAATTTATAGGACAGTGAGTGTTAAGAAGAAAATTCATAGCACTTAGTGCCTTCATACAAGCAACTTAATGGCTCACCTGAAAGCCCTAGAAAAAAAAGCAGACACAACCAAGAGGAGAAAATGGCTGAAAATAATCAAACTCAGGACTGAAATCAATAAATTAGAAACAAATATAACAATTCAAAGAATCAAAGAAACCAAGAGCTGGTTCTCTTAGAAAATCAACAAGATAGACAAACCCTTAGCCAAACTAACAAAATGGAAACCAGTACAGTAATCCTTGAGCAATTTTCTTTCTCCCTGTCATGCTTACTAGTCAAGCATCTTTTTCATGCATGTTCCATCCCACAACAGTAGAAAGGAGCTTGCTTTAACATTACACATGTCTGCTAATCCATGCCCCATTACATTACACCACTAACTCTACAATAAAAGGAACAAACATTCATTGGTCACTATTATCTAATACAAGTTGTCGGACTATAATGTTGGACAACAGAAAAATGGACAAACAAGAAAAATTAACTTTTAAAATATGAGGCTTTACTACCTATGCCAACAATACCAATCCAGTAACTTTAAAATGCAACACAAAACAGCTCTGATCTGATCTTTAGGATGCTACCATCTTCTCTGTATTAAATTGTCATTCTTTTTTTTAATATTTTTTATTTTTAAATAATTTTAGACATTTAATTGTATCCCAGCTGTAGCCCTCTCCCTGTTTCCCTTCCAATCCTCCCCTCCCTCCCTCATCTCCTCCCTGCCCCCTTCTGAGTCCACTGAGAGGGGGTGTCCTCCTCTCTTCCTTCCATCTGGCCCTGGCTTTTCAGGTATCTTCAGGATGGTTGCAATGTCCTTATCTGTGGCTTAGCAAGGCTGCTCCTCCCTTGGGGGGGGGGAAGCTCAATAAGCCAGGTATTGAGTTCATGTCAAAAACAAGTCCTGTCCCCCTTACTAGGGAACCCACTTGGATACTGAGCTACCATGAGCTATGTCTGAGCAGGTGCTGTAGGTTATATGCATGCATGGTCCTTGGTTGGATAAACAGTCTCAGAGAAGACCCCTGTGCCCAGATATATTTGGATCTTGTGAGGCTCCCTGTCTCCTCTAGGTTATACTAATTCCTCCTTCCTTCATATGATTCTCTACACTCTGCCGAAGGCTTGGTTATGGGTCAGTAGGATTAACATGGTGAAAATGGTCATCTTGCCAAAAGTGATCTACAGATTCAATGCAATTCCCGTCAAAATACCAACACATTTTTTACAGACCTTGAAAAAAAAATTCTCAACTTCATATGGAGCTTTGAGACACTGCTAGGTAGAGTCTTTCAGGTGCCTTCTGTGATAGGCTACTGTCCTGTTACTTGTTTTCTCCTAATTCCAATGTCCATCCCTTTTGTCTTTCTAGATGAGGACTGATCATCTTATGTTGGGAGCCATTGTTCTGGCAGCTGCTTGGATATTTAAATCTCAGCAGAAAGACTGCTTTTACCAGGCCTTCACTGAAGTCAGGGAAGAATTTCCAAGTCCATCTCCTTTTATTTGTGACAGGAGGTGGGATAGCTTGTCAAGATCATACCTCTTCTTTCACCTCATTGTAAATTTAACCCATTGTTCTGAGCTGTTTTTACTCTGGCTTAAAAGCACTCTTCAATAAAGTCAGGCTGCTGGCTGGTCAAGTCTAATTGCTACTGGAGCCTCTTGGAAAGGTCCCATATGTGGTGTGTTAGTTTATTAATTTTAATCCTCACTCCCAACTCAAGATTCATTAAATTCTACTGGCAGGTTCCAGCAATCTTACTCCTGGTCCTCTTTCTTGTTTATCTTCTTTAGGTGTACATATTTAAGTATGTTTATCCTATCTTATAGGTCTAGGAACCACTTATAAGTGAGTATATACCATGTGTCTCTTTCTGCTCCTGGGATATCTCACCCAGGATGATTTTTTTCTAGATCCCACCATTTGCCTGCAAAATTCATGATTTCCTTGTTTTTAATTGCTGAGTAGTATTCCATTGTGTAAAAGTACCACAATTTCTTTATCCATTCCTCTGTTGATGGACATCTGGCTTGTTTCCAGGTTCGGGCTATTACGAATAAAATCTGCTACAAACATGGTTGAGCAAATGTCCTTGTGTACTTGAACATCTTTTGGATATATGCCTAGAAGTGAAATAGCTGGATCTTGAGGTAGCACTATTCCTAATTGTCTGAGAAAGCACCAGATTGATTTCCATAATGGTTGTACCAGTTGACATTCCCACCAGCAATGGAGGAAGGTTTCCCTTTCTCTGCAATTTCTCCAGCATGCATTGTCTCAGCCTTTCTGATGGGTGTAAGGTGAAATCTGAGGGTCATTTTGATTTGCATCTCTCTGATGGCTAGGGATATTGAACATCTCCTTATGTGTTTCTCTGCCATTCTATATTCTTCTACAGAGAATTCTCTGTTTAGCTCCATACCCCATTTTTTAATTGGGTTGCTTGAATTATTGCCTTTTAACTTCTTTCGTTCTTTATATGGTCCAGATATCAGCCCTCTCTCAGATGTTGGGTTGGTGAAGATCATTTCCCAATTTGTAGGCTGTCATTTTGTTCTGACAACAGTGTCCTTTGCTTTACAGAAGGTTTTCAGTTTCATGAGGTCCCATTTATTGATTGTTGCTCTTAGAGCCTGTGCTGTTGGTGTTCTGCTCAGGAAATTGTCTCCTGTGTCAATGAGTTCTAGGGTCTTCCCCACTTTTTCTTCTAACCGATTTAAAGTATCTGGTTTTATATTGAGGTCTTTGATCTACTTGGATTTTAGTTTTGTGCAGGGTGATAAATATGGATCTATTTGCATTTTTCTGCATGTAGACATCCATTTGTTGAAGATACTATCTTTTTTTTATTGAATGGTTTTGGATTCTTTGTCAAAAATCAAGTATTCATAGGTGTATGGGTTTATTTCTGGGTCTTCTATTCAGTTCCATTGATCCACCTTTCTGTTTCTATACCAGTACAGAGCAGTTTTTATTACTATTGTTCTGTAGTACAACTTGAGATCAGGGATGGAGATACCTCCAGAGGATCTGTTGTTGTACAGGATTGTTTTGGAAATTCTGGGAAAAATCAGAAGCCCTCCTGTATACCCAAGACAAAAGGGCCGAAAAAGAAATCAGGGAAACAACACCCTTCACGATAGCCACTAAAAATATAAAGTACCTTGGGGTGACTCTAACCAAGCAGGTGAAAAACCTGTTTGAAAAAAAACTTCAAGTCTCTGAAGAAAGAAATGGAAGAACACATCAGAAGATGGAAAGATCTCCCGTGCTCATGGATCGGTAGAATTAACATAGTGAAAATGGCCATCCTGCCAAAAGCAATCTACAGATTCAATGCATTTCCCATCAAAATACCAACACATTTCTTTACATTGAAAGAAAAATTCTCAACTTCATATGGAGAAATAAATTGTTATTCTTGATACTAAGGACTCAGATCAAAAGCCCGAATGCAAACAGTATGGTATATTCCCTCCCAGCAATTAGCATGTATTGTTTTACCAAAGACTTTGGTAGCATAAAGTGAGGCAGGACTCTTTTAAGCAAAATATAAAAGAGCCACTTTTTTTTTACTAAAGTCACCAAAGATGCTCAAACCCTATACAATGTGAAGGAGTCTGGTAATTGGAATTCTGCCTCCTGACCTTGGCAGATGTGGGTCTTATCCATAGTTCCATTTCTCAGAGACTGTCCTTGGCGGTCTCTGTAGGCGGGGTGCTCTGAGCCTGAGAAATAGATAGCAAGCTCCCTGCAACCTTGGGAACCAGACAACAGACTTTCTGTGACCTTGAGTGAATTCTTGCATGCGTTGCCAGGTGGCACAGATGTGTTGCTACTGTGAAAAAAATTTTGCTTGTACCCTTTGCTTTATAAGTGTTGTTTGCACATTCAGTAAACTGAGACTTGGTCAGGAATCTGTCTTGTCTCCATTCTTCACGTCTCTGTCCCCCAGTTTCCACTCCCTCTTTCAGGTGGACCCTGTTCGACTAGCCCACGGGACGAGTCAACAATGTTCAGGGACACAGCTAAACACCAAGGCTTTCATGGTTTATAATTCTACATGCTCTTCCTGCAGCCTTTCGTTTCATTGGCTCTAATTGATTATGAACTGACATGTTAAAAGAACTTTGTGCTACCAAAAAGAAAGAGTTTCAAGACCAAAGTATATTTTCATTTCTAAGAATTGCCTAGATGCTCAATGCATCAGCTCAGGTGGTTAGTGCTGGTGAATTACGAATTAATGACCTCTCTTTGGTTATTTAAGGAACATAATGGGGATCATTTGATTTCCCTTAGTCTTTTCTCCCAACCAGTAGAAAGATATCACTTTGGAACTAGGCCTATCAGTTACTCTCTGCTCCATCAGCCATCATAAGGTCTAATGCAAGTTGTGTAAATCTCTTTGAATCTCCTCTAATAGAAAAACAATTTTCTGTTATGACACTGAAATGTTCCTCAATTGCTTTTATGTCAAATGCTATGTTGTCAACTGATGGAGGGGATTTGGGAGAAGTAATTGAACCACAAAGGCTCTGACTTCATCAATGGGTTAATCCAATGACAAATTCATCAACTGGTGGTTTTGTGGAGAGATGGTAGGAAGTTGGGCCTGGCTGGAGAAGCAATCACTAGAGTGTACCCAAACTAATCCGTCCTCCTCTTCGATCATGACAGGTACTTGTCACTGTGACGTATGAGTGGGTGCACTAGTTAATGAGTATTATGTGAAATTTCTTTATATACAACTGACATTATGTTGGATTTAAAACATTTCATTTCTTCAAGCATATCTATATCCACCTTCCTGCAAGTGTGTTGCCCATATCCCCTCAGCCTCAGCTCTGGGCTTGAATTCAGCCTTGAATCAGCTAGAAGGAAGAAGAGCCATGATACCATTATGGAGGTGAGGAGGGGTGAGATTTGCCAGTTCTGTTGGCAGCATCTTCCTTTGTTTCCTTCATCCTCATTATTTTAAAAATATCTAAATGCTAGTTCTAACATGGCAGGTCAAAATTCAGTTTTATCAAACACAATAAATATAAAATATCATACTATTTTTCCACTTAGGGTATCATAGTTAAAACTAAATAAAATATAATTGTTGCTGTAAATAAGTGGTTATGAACCATATGAAAGCTTAAAGGTAAATGTTGGGATGTTGTGAATTAGTTACACAAAGATTATTCACAGCACTGTTGGGTGTGGTGCTCTATTATTTTAATCCCAGGCAGATAGACCTCTGTGAATTCAAGGCCAGCCCGGTCTACATACTGAGACCCTGCTTAAATAGAAAAGAAAAAAGTCATAGTTTTATGTTGCCTTCTCTTCTTTCAAAATTATGCTCCAACAGAGCATTAAAAGACCCTACTTGAGACCCTTAAATCTTGGTTTATCCATGAAGCTCACTCCCTGTCAAGAGAAGTCTCTAAGTAGGCTTTTGTAAATGGAGAATGGTATATGTCTAGGGTGCATTGTGCTTAGAATGTTTATCCTTTCCCCTTCTTCCAGGAACATGGAAGAGTTATTAAAGCATAAGATACATCCTGAAAATATAAAAATTACAAAAAACAGTAGAAGAATAAAAGAAAGACATATATAAAGGCTCATTCCTATAATCTGAGCACCTAGGAAGCTGAGTCAGGATTGTGAGATCTAGGCCAGTCTAGGCCACATAGTGAGATCCTGTATGTAGGTACTTTATACATACATACATATGTACATACATACATACGTATGTATATACATACATATGAATAAAATGAATCAAGGTCTATGATGATTAAAATAGTCAACTACTAGAATAATACATTCTATGTCCAAATTCCTTGTAACATTAGACAATTAAGAGTTTAATCATAAATATAACTTTGTGTTTAGTTTTCTACCAATTATAACCAAAATGTATGCCAGTCATTACTATTTATATTAATTTGTTCCATTTAACCCTGCACCCTATACTCAATCCAGATAAGTATAAGGAAATGGCATCAAAATACACAAGCCAATACAAGCAAGAACACATTTATCTATGAGGCATTTCTGTTCTTTATATAACACATGAAATCTTTACTTGATGAACTCTTTATTCTCCTTGGTGGAAAATAGCCCCAGAAGCTTGGCTGAAAAATCTCCAGAATTCTCCCAAAGCCTCCATGCCCTCATAATGCTTTCATTCTGCACACCTAAAAGAGCACCATGTAACTAATGATAAGGTCTGTTGCCAACTCAGAGTGGATAACTTACCTGCCCCAGACCATGGATGTAATGATCTCAGAATACATAAAGAGGCCGAGCCTGAAAGATAAGTTCCCTCAGACATCCTGAGGAAAACAGCAGACAAAGGTGGAGCTAGGCCAAGAGATAGGAAGCATGAGCTACAAATGATTTAGAAGTGGTGCCAAGACCACTGGTGCTCTCTCCATGATGCCATTGGCCCAGGACATTAAAAGGGAATTATTAGATTGGCATATGCCATGAGGTCATGATAGCCCAACAATGGCTATCTCACACCTGAGAAGCAAAGAATAAGGCAGGTAAATAGGTCAGGCCATGAGGCTGGATGTCTCAGTAGTCCCAATCTGTTCTTGAAGGCTGGAAAAACTCCTAGAGAGCTATCAGGATTCAGGCTATGCTGATAGTCTGATGATTCTAGTTTTAATATCAACAAAGGAATTTTGCAGCAATGGGATAGATGATCTTGCCAGCAAGAGTAAAGGCAAGTAGGCAAAAAGAAAGTTTTCTTCTTCCATGAACTTTTTTCTGGGCTGCTACCAGAAGGGGTCACTCATATTCAGAGTTCTTTTCCGAACAATCTCATTAAGAGAAAACCTAAGTGTCCAGAGTTTCAGTGTTTTAGTTGACCCAGATCCACTCAATTTTGCCATCAACTTGTAGAGAAGGAGCTGAGTCTGCTAAGTTAAGAGTAACAACTACATTAGATATTATCCTTATCATTGAAGAAGCTCACTTGCTGGAAATGTTCAGCTGACTAACAGCCTACATCAGGAGTAAAGTAACAAGGATCACATTACATTACAGTCTTCAATGCTATAGAAGTTTAACCTTTGTTACCCCCTGACAGTAGTGAGGGGCCACCAAAAACTCTCAGAGCATGCACGTATAGTCCAGTATCAGTCCTTAAGTACTCTAATAATTACAGACCCTGAAGGAAACCCAAGCTGGAAAGCAATGTGTTCCCAGGGCTGGAGAGATTATTCAGTTATTAGGGGACTTGTGCTTTTGCTGAAAACCCAAGTTCAGCTCCCATGCTGGGCAGCTCAAAACTCCTGGAAGAATTGGATCCAGAAAGATCCAATTTCTTTACCATCTTGGGCATCTGAATTAATGTATATATACACACACACACACACTCATTACAAAAGGTGAAATGTACCTAGAACACAGGAACATGAGTTCCTGACACCAGAAGAAAGATTGACCTCCCAGAAGAAAAACTCTTCTGCAGTGACTGGGATACCAGCTCAATATACACAGGCAAATTCATGGATTTTGTTTCATCATTCTATGTGTTTTAAAACTTACATAAGCAAGGTAAAGTCAGAATTTCTCTCACCCCCCAAAAGAAGTAGTAATATCAAAACAGGAAATTCTCTCTCTCTCTCTTTCTCTCTCTCTCTCTCTCTCTCTCTCTCTCT
>NW_026594439.1:0-1689 GCF_907164565.1 Psammomys obesus
TGTGTGTGTGTGTGTGTGTGTGTGTGTGTGTGTGTGTGTGTGAAATTCCCTCAACTCTCAAATATGCAAAGAGGTGTAACCCCACAGAGAACAGTCTGCCAGTTCATCCTAAAGTTAACCTACCCCTACACTTGGTTCCCCAAGTCTCCAATAGAGGTGTCCACAGAGGACCGAGGGCGTCCTCCTAAAGTGCTTGCATTTGACAGCTCCTAGCAGCTTTACTCCAGGGCCTCAGGGAGGTGTTCAGATTCCTGTAAGCAATCGTAATGAAACTCACTGGTCGCCAATAAAGGAAGGAAGGAGAGAAGGAAGAAAAAGGAAAGAGGGAGGGGAGGGGGAGAGGGAGAGAAGGAAAAGAAGAAAGGAAGGAAGGAAAGGACAGAGGGAGAATGAAAAGGAAAGAGGAAAGAAAGAAAGAAGGGAAGGAGTGAGGGAGGAAAGAAGGAGAAGGAAAAGAAGGGAAAGAAGGAGAAAAGGGAAGGAGGGAAACAAAAGAGAAAGGGAAACAAAACAAAAGAGAAAGGAAGAAAGGGAGGGAGGAAGAAAGAACACTGGAAACATGGCTCAGTGGTTAAGAGCACCGGCTGTTCCTGCAGAGGACCCGGGTTCAAGTCCCAGCACCTACATGGTGTCTCACGACCATCTGTTACTCCAGTTCCAGGGGATCTGCCATTCTCCTGGCCTCTACCAGCACAATGTGGCTCACAAACACACATGCAGGCAACGCACACGCACTTGAAATAACAATAAATGGAAATGAAGGCAGAAGGGGACTCTACAAAGGGCTCATAGCAGGACTGGGTGATGGGAGAGGACATGGGGGTGAACATGGCCAAATGCACGGCACACATGTGTGAAAGCGTCATGAGGAAACCCGTTACTGTGTGCAACTAAGGTGTGCCAATAGGAAGCCTTCTCCAAGAAGGAAGTTACGGGTCAGCTTTTCCTCTACGCAGTCACTCCTTGGGAGGAGATGACCCCCCACACTGTCCACTCTGAGGGTGCCTCAGTCTTTGACAGTACCGCCTGAGACAGAAGGCGTTCCTCCCAGCCAGCACCCAGGAGAAAGTGAGGAATCGGTTGTTCCCCGTGGCTGAATGGGAAGCACCTGGCTACCACGGCCCGCCTGCTGCAGAGCCAGTTGACTGCCTCGGTGAGAGCAGAAGGAACTTGCACGTGAAACTCTAGGCATTTGCTGAGTCTGTCTCACCGCCCCACCACCCCACCACCCCACAAGACTCCTGGACCATGTGGGAAGGGGGGCAGAAAGGATGTCAGGGGCGGGGCGGTGGGGCTTCGAACCGCTGTCTTCTTCTGGACGTGAGGTGGCTTCCACACTCAGGAACTCACAGCAGCTGACGTGTTGGAGCCCAGGGTGGTCAGCCCCCGGGGTGGATAGTAGGGAGCTCAGGACACCCCTAGCAGAGAAGCTATGGGAGTTACAGCTGCTCTCCAGGAGCGCCACCACTTTAAGCTCTTGATGGGCCAGTAGCCCGGGATCCACGCTGGAGCCAGCAGCTCTAATCAGACTCAGTGGATCATTAGTAAAGACATGGAGGTCGGGGGGCTTGTTGAAGAGAAGGGTTGAGCAGTGGAAGCGGAAAGAGGGGACAGTGGGAAGTGAGAGTGAGCAAAATGAAGTGTGTGTGTGTGTGTGTGTGTGTGTGTGTGTGTGTGTGTGTGTGTGTG
>NW_026594440.1:0-5631 GCF_907164565.1 Psammomys obesus
CAGCCCCTAATCTTCAAGGATGAGCTAACCACCCCCACCTTCAATTGCAGCTGCATCCACACTTGGCAGGACTGGCCAAGCTTGAGCACCTAAGACTAACCAATTATCTTACTTTATAACTTCCTCATCCAATCCTAAATTGCCAAGACTGCAACTTCAAATCTCCCACAATTTTTCTTTTAAAAACCTAAAGCCTTTGTCTCCGGGTGCCACTCTTTGCTGACTGGCAGGGGTGACCCCATTGCGCAATGGTTAATAAACCTCTTGCTTTTACAACGAGTCTTGGTCTGGGGGAGTTTCTGGGAAGGGCGCAATCTTAAACTCCTGAGCTGTGAGACCCCAGGTCTTACATTTTTGGTGCGTTGGCCTGGAAAGGGTGTGCCCCTTTCCCAACCCTCATCAGACTGGACTTGGAGGTTGAGCTCGGAACAGGTTAGTCTGTTTCTGTCTTACCAATCTGTTTCTTGTCAGAGATGGCTGCCATGAGGCAGCCTCTCAATCAGATTTCTGTGGTACCAGTCTGTTTCAGTTTAGGTGCCTATCTGGACCTTTTTGGTCATCTGATCAGTCATTGCGATAGACAGACGTATCAGAATATCGCTTGACTGAGAACTGAGGGACGCCCCAGTTTCCATTTGGGAGGTTGGATCTGAGACGGTCCTCCTCCCGTCTGATTTTCATAGAGAACGACCGCCACCAGGCAGCCGTTCTATCAGAGCACTGTGGTACCACTCACAAGGGCATCCTTGCTTGATTACTTGCCTGATTCTTTGTGTTTCTGTTGTTGTTGCCTCTCTGACTTTTTTGACAGAGAGATGGTCTAGCTCGAGAGCATCTGTAGAAGGGGTTCGAGTCCCCTGAGTGGCTCAAGGCCACTCACCTGGAATGGTTTCATTAAGGCAGACAGACATGTCATTAATGCCAAGTCCATGGGACATCCTGTAGGATGCTCAGCTTGCCCCTTTCTGTGAACAGGGAGGAGCCGAGAGATTCTGCTCTCCCAGCAATTTAAATCCTGTGTTTCTCATGTATGTATGTATTTTTCTGTGTCTGTTTCTTTGTAGACTTGGACTGATGAAAATTCGGACAGAGGACAGTTAAAATTAGAACTAGTTCTTGGCCCGGGAGTGCACACAGCTGCATGGCAGGACACCAAGCAGTGTGCTCTCCCTCCCGAGGGAGCCGAGGAGGGAATGCTTTTGGGTGGCTGGGGAGACACGTGGAGCTGGGGCTGGAGCTTGGGCAGGCGGTACTCAGGCACTTGAGCATCTGTGAAATAACAATGCACACCCAGCAGGGCACAGGCTTGATGCGGCCCCTTGTTGCGATGGACAGCTGAAGAGCATGGGGGAGGGGAGAGGCCCAGCCAGGAAGCAGGTTCAGGACCTGCGGGGGAGGTAAGCTAGAGTGAAGCTCACAAGGGAGCCAAGGGAGCAGGCAAGGCTCATGGGCTCACTTGGTGGAAGTCCTTATACTTGGCTAGGTGGAAATTCGCACTGTAGCTGTTCCACGACGGGAGTGGCTCCGGCTGCGGAGAGTGAGGAAAAACTCCTCCCCCTTGCCTTCATGCCAGCTCAGCAGAGAAGTGAGCGGCAGGAATTCACCACGCCCTCTTGCTCCTCTCTTCCCTCCTCCCACCTAGGGGGCTTGCAACTTACAGATCAGTGATTTAGAAAGAAAACTGCACTTGCTGTATTGTTTAGAATTACAGCTGAGTCTAAATAAAAAGTTTTATCTGTCTGTTTAAATATATGGCCATTATATGATTGTTTTCAACTGGTCTTAAATGGTTGGTATAATCAAAAATAATTGGGTATGTTTTGGGGTTAAATTCAAATTCTTGTTTAAAACACGTATATGTGCCTATATGTTTGTAGGGTCTATGAATGCATATGTTTAAATAACAACAATGTAAATTGTCACACGGTGTGGCTCAGAAAAAGAACAAAGGTTGCAAAATCTCTGAGTCAAAATAATTTTATTTCCTTTTAGGATAAGAAGAAAGTCTTGTTCTAAGTTGATATTGATTCTGAAGATTGGGTTGTTTTCACTGATAAATTTTGGTCTTGAAATCTGGTTTTGACTTTTAAAATTATGGTTATGCTTTGTAAATTCACTCCTAAATAAGATACTTTGCTCTGATATTGCAGGGACGAGTTTCAAAAATTAGTTAGATGTTTAAAATAATAAGACATTTACAGTTTATCAGATTTTTAAGCAATAACTCTTGGGCAGTCTAACAACAAACTTAAAACAGTTTCCCAACCCTTTGAAAAATTAAAAAAAAAATTGATGGGAGTTTTTCTGTTGTCTGAAAAGAAAAAGAGAATAAACAAGAGATATTAAAGAAAGAAATAGCTTGTCTAAAGCAAAAATGTCTGGTTAAGCCAAAAAAAGAAAGCTAAAAACCTGAAGGTATATAGGATGTTGCAGAAGGTTAGTGGATGTATTATAAAAAGCCAGAGAGTTAATATGATTTGAGAAAAAACTGTATTTAAATATGTTATAATTCATTTAAAAGGCTGGTGATTCTTCATTGCAAAATGTTTTTTTATGCTCTTTTTTTAAAAAAAAAAATTCTGGCTGATAGGTTCGGTATGGCTAGAATAATTTATACAGTTTAAAAGTGTTCTGTACTGTTCTGTTATGCAGTTGGTTCTAAAACTTATTTGATCACTATGTTAGAACTTTTGGTTGTGGGGGATTATAGATGTTCCACAGTGTTTGCTGTATCATCAACAGCACCTAATGCTATGTTTGTTATTGTCAGTCGCAGCCTGTGCTAACACATGGCTAGCCGCCATGATGGTTCAGGGATAAAGAGCACGTGAAGCTGTAGTTTTGCTGCCATATTTGTTTAGGGATTTCAGCTGAGTTCAGTTATACGTGGCCAGCCGCCATGCTGGTCCAGAGATAAAGAGGGTGGAGCCATGAGTTTACCACCATTTTGTTTAGGTATCTCAGTTATGTTCAGACCTCTGATTAGTGTTAAATGCAAAGCTTTTTACTGTTCAATTTTAATACAAAGTGGTAGGATCAGCAAGATTTATTAGCCTCTCTATGAACTGTATCTGATTAAAAGGTTTGCTTTGATTTTAGTTGAGAAAGAGCAGACTTAAAGCTATGCTAACAACTGCAGTTGGTTAAGATGTTGAGCTTTATCTAGTGTCTTTGTATAGGTTTTTTTTTTAAGGTTAAGCCTAAGATGGATAACTATAAAGTTTGCCTATTTGTCTTAAAATATATAGTTCTAGAACATGCATCTCAGAAATATGCTAGAACTAGATTAAATAGCATTCTGTTTTATAGGACACAGTTTAAAACAGATGATAAAAACAAAGAGTAACTCAGATATGTTGGCCCTCAAGCTTATCAGAGATCTGATAAATATGGCATTTTAACATATGTAAGTTTATTGTGACAGAAAGTCCCAAAATCCTGGCAGTAGCTCTCCAAGGTCTCCGAGAAGATTTGGACAATGACAGATGACTACAACTTTGGATTCTGGTATGCTAACCACTGGGCAATACTGCCTCAACTGGCCCATTGCTAGGGCCCAGCCTAAATTGTGGACAAAGCCGGGGACACCTGGAGAGCTATTGTCTCACATTGTGAGAGACAAGGTGAGGTCAATCTCTCCTGTTCCTCTTTCCACAGCAGCAGTTTCTCATCCTCTATGCCTGATGGCTGGCTTGCCTCTGCTCAGGAAGCCAGGAGACCACAGGAGCCAGGGACACTGCCTAGGTGATGGACTAACTAGTCATCTCTGTCATTTTGATTAGTACATTTACTTAGCTCATCATTTATCCTTCTCAGGTCTCTGATCACATTGACGGCTAGGCTGGAAGGCTAGGCTTAGTTAATGGTAGCTTGGCAGCTAAAGAGCAGACAGTTAGGTTCACTATCACCTCATTGGACAGTTCATTAGTTAGTTAAAACTACTAGGTACTATATCTTTTGTGTAAAAAGAAAAACAGGTTTGCCCTGCTCACAGGCTTTACATCAGTTGCCAATGTCTTATAATAATAGTTAAATAAAAATATATATATAAAGTTTATGTAGGGTCTGAGGATATAAAAATTCAGGTTATAAAAATCTAAAAAATGTTGGTCTACATACTGATCAAAGTATCAATTTAATGGATGTCAGGTTAATACTTAAGTAAAAAAAAAAGTACAAGCAGTTTCTCACTCAGGCAATTTTACTTAGCTAAAATATAAGAGGGCTTACTCAAGGTTACACAGAGCCTGTTGTCTGGTTACTATGGTTGCACGGAGTTTCTCAGGGTCAGAGCAGTCCGCTGTAGGACCACCAAGGTCAGTCTGTGAGACACTGGACTTTAAAAAATAGCCAAGAGGCTGAGTTCCGCTGCTCAGATGCCGTTAACTCCAAAAAGGCTGCCACATGGACACACTTAAGTTGTTTATAAAAGATATAAAACAAACAGCTGACTGGTACCCATTCTGTTGGATATAGTTTTACCTGTTACTTTCAAAATGTTGTATTAGATTTGCTGATATGTTACTTTTCTGAGTTTTTTAATATATATAGTTCCTTTTGTGTACCAAAAATTCATGAGTTTATAAAAATCAAAAGGTCATGAGACCTGGATCTGGCATAGCTCAAATGGATCACAGATGAGTTTTTTCCTGATGTTGGGATTCCTCACTTTTCCTATTTAACAGACAAATCTTAATTTCTGTCTCTAGTCTGAATTTGTCTCAGCAGATTTTTACCTGGTTGACTCTGGGCTCCAAGCTAAAATCTGGACTTGTTGGAAGCTGACATGACTGTTTCCTGTCTTTTCAATCAGATCAACTAACCAGACTGTTATGGACTGCCTTGCCTCTTTGACCAGCCTTTGACTGGCTCCTAGTAATCTTAACTAAATTAGAAAAAAACTTATAATTGAACAAAAGGCCGTGATTTTGACATCAAAGTAAAAAATTCTAGTATCTTGGATGGGAGCTCTAAAGATCCAGGAGAAATCCTTAAATTCAGTTAAAAACAACTCCCTTGGGCACTCAAGGAATGGGACCCTTATCTACTTTGCTTGTTTCTTTAATGTTTGAACCCAGATAATTACAGACTAAGGTAACTACCAATGTACTCTCCCCAACTTTTGACCAGCATTTCAGCCTCTTTCAAACTGAGATATCAACGATCCAATCATCAGCATAAAGAAATTCCAGAAGATGGATCATCGGCCCATTGTCCCATTCTACAGGCTAAAATGTTGAGTCAAAAGAAAAAAAATTCTTAAAATTCTCACTCTGCAGCTGCTTCATGATTGAAGCAGTTACAAGGAGAAGGGGGAAATGAAAGGGTTAGACTAACTTTGTAACCTGTATGTCTTCTAAAGCCTATAGCTTTGAGTTTTAGGTTCAGGTTAAGCTAAAGCCTCTTAGTACCTTTCCAGAGAATGGAGGAATGTGACCCCATCTGTGAGGACAGATATAAAAAAAGGCAAGCAAGCAATGACCTTCACTCAGCAAAAAGAAAAACTCCTGTCTTTGAGATAGCATTTCTTAGCAACAAACCTAGACTTCTTCTGAGTAGCTTTTGACCTCCAGCCAAAAGTCCGCAGCCCCTAATCTTCAAGGATGAGCTAACCACCCCCACCTTCAATTG
>NW_026594441.1:0-2376 GCF_907164565.1 Psammomys obesus
AGCAGGAAGCCGGCGCCATCTTGTAATGGCGGGAGCGGCTCCCGACATCTCCCCCTTTTATATATATAAGAGGCCATCTCAATCAGAAAAATAACACACCATGAGGTTACCGATCAGCCTGCTGAGCCAACAGCATCAGCGATCAAGGAGTTTACACAGTGTAAGAGACCCTCTGCACCTTGAGTCCCGTGCAATGGGAACCTGAGCCCTGGGAGGTGCAGAAGTCTGTCTTGAACAGCATCCTGGTGCAATGGGAACCTGTGCCCGTCAGGAGTGCTACAAGTTCGGACAGTGTCTCAACGATTGAGCATGTTAAGCCAAACTTGGGGGGATGTCCCCTGTTCCACAGCCAGCATTGCCCGCACCATGGCCACATTTTTAAGATGTTGTTGTCTCTTAAATCGGCAGAGCAGCCAAAAACAGAGGAACAAACCTGCGAGAAACATCACTCCAAACATGCCCACACCAACCCATTCCTTAAAATAGGAGAGGGCGGAGGATAGACATTGGCAAATAAGGTAGTCCCAGAGAGTCATTAGTGGCGAAAAATCTTGGGAAGACTTGTGCATCATGCATCACCGGCATGGGTCGAGGAAAGGCTGACAGGATCCCCCATCGAATCTCCTGGGTCTCCACCTCCAAGCTCGTCTTGGTCCTGTGGGAAAATACACACAGCTCCCCTGGATCTTATTAAAATAGGATCCGGTCCTTTAATGATTATCAATGTTGCCGGAGTAGGTGCATCGTAACACAGCCCATACATCTAGAGTGGAGCATAGCACCTGTACTTGATGGCTAGTGTAAGGAGTAATAAGAGCAGAGAGCACAGCTGCTGCCAAGCCTTGATTTGTTACCGGTATTTGTTCATATACTTCAGGTGGGTATAAGGTCTGATTAACTACCCACTGGCCTTGTCCAGTAAGCATATCATAACTCCATTGTGGCCTCTGATTTGCTATATTCTGATTAGCTTGAGCTGAGCACAGCTCGTGAAAGATGGACTTCCAGTCTAAATATTGCCCCAGAGTCAGACAGGCTCTTACAGTATTGTACCAATCGTCTGGAGTCATGGCATTGTCAGCCAGTCTTTCTATCAGCGCCACTGTAAAGGAGGCACTGATGCCATATGTTTGGACTGCTTCCGCTAATGCCTTCAACTGTTTAAGATCTAAAGGAGAATGATGTCTATTATTCTGAGCGTCCTCCCAGATTGGGAACGCGGTTTTAATCCGCTTCCTCTCTTTTTCTGATATCAGGGAAAATTTTGTCTCTGCAGATTTGGGTTTTTCAGTGGCTGACTTCCGCATGGAGAACCCGGAAGTGCCAGCATAGGCCACATATGGTGGCGGATCCGGGCAGTAACGCCCTTCCTCATATTTAGCTGCTTCCTCATCCAACTCTGCCTGCTCGTCAGGGTCGAGCCCTGACCCCTCATCAGTTTGTTGATTCTCAGAAGAGCTGTTTTCGCTCTCTGTAGACTCCGGCTCGCTCGATGACGAGGCGACTTTCAAATTCTGAAACTCCGCTAAACTGGGATACAGCGGGGCACCACTCTTCTTTTCCTTGCTACCAGTCTGTTCTGGTTTCTTTGACTTCTTAACTAGCTTTCGCGCCTTCGGCGCTTTAGCCTTATCTTCTTTGGTCCCATCCTTAGGGGATTTACCGGTCTTAATTCCCTTTTCTGCTTCGGATAGACTATCTTGGTGATCTGCCAACACCTTCTGCCCTTCTTTCACTTTGTCTTTGCATTTCTCATCTTTCAAACATGATTTAATCAGCTTATAAATGGGAAAAGTCCCTGGCCTCAATGTTCCCTTCTCTTTCTCTTCTTCTAAGTCATGGCCTAACTTGTCCCAACAACCTGTAGTCAGGTCGCCCGATATTTGAAACCACGGAGCCACCCAATCCACTTCCTTAATAAAATTACGGAGCACATACCTCGAAATTTTCAAATCCTTCTCCTTAAGTAATATGTGCACCGCTTCTAAAAACGGCTTTACTGGATGATTTCCCATGCTTCCTTTATCTACAGGAGTGGGAAGGACGGCTCAGTTATTTACCTGAGGCTTACAATCCGTTTGTATCACAAGGTGGAGAAACACACACTTTATCTCGTTTCCCGCAATTAAGGCACAGACAGCAAAACAAAATGTAAATGGAACAGCAGGCAACAAACAATCCACCCCACATCCAATCAGTCATACCTTGCAGAAAAGTACCGCGGTTCTCACGCCACTGACTTTGAATCCTTACTCGACGAGCAGTCGGGGTCCTTCGAAGCGATCCTCCACTCCGGGGTTCGGCGGCTCCCGGGTTTCGGCACCACTCTTCGCGCGCGGCCTTTGCCGATAAGGACGACGCAACAACCGAGGATTT
>NW_026594442.1:0-1070 GCF_907164565.1 Psammomys obesus
GCCAGAAGCTGGAAACAACCCAGATGCCCCTCAACTGAAGAATGGATACAGAAACTGTGGTACATCTATACAATGGAGTATTACTCAGCAATGAAAAATAAGGAAATCATGAAATTTGCAGGTAAATGGTGGGACCTGGAAAGGATTATCCTGAGTGAGTTGTCCCAGAAGCAAAAAGACACACATGGTATATACTCACTCATATAAACATACAATATAGAATAAACCCACTAAAAGCTGTACATCTAAACAAACTAAGCAAAAGAGAGGACCCTAACTAAGATCTTTTACTGTAGAGAATTGTTTTAGCAATTCTGGGTTTCTTGTTGTTCCATATGAAGTTGAGAATTTTTCTTTCAAGGTCTGGAAAGAATTGTGTTGCTAATTTGATGGGAATTGCATTGAATCTGTAGATTGCTTTTGGTAAGATGGCCATTTTTACTATGTTAATCCTGCCAAGCCATGAGCATCTTTCATGAGATGGGAGATCTTCAATCTTCTGATATCTTCTTCTAATTCTTTCTTCAGAGACTGGAATTTTTTTTTCATACAAGTCTTTGAATTGCTTGGTTAGGGTTACACCAAGGTACTTCATGTCCTTTGTGGCTTCTGTAAAGCAAAGGACACTGTCCTCAGAACAAAACGACAGCCTACAGATTGGGAAAAGATCTTCACCAACCCTATATCTGACAGAAGGCTAATATCCAGTATATATAAAGAACTAAAGAAGTTAAACAGCAAAAAACCAAATAATCCAATTAAAAAATGGGATACAGAGCTAAACAGAGAATTCGCTGCAGAGGAATATCGAATGGCAGAGAAACACTTAAAGAAATGCTCAACCTCATTAGCCATCAGGGAAATGAGAATCAAAACGACCCTACGTATTCACCTTACACCCATCAGAATGGCTAAGATCAAAAACTCAAGGGACAACACATGTTGGAGAGGTTGTAGAAAAAGGGGAACCCTCCTCCACTGCTGGTGGGAATATAAACTTGTACAACCACTCTGGAAATCAATCTGGCGCTTTCTCAGACAACTAGGAATAGCGCTTCCTCAAGATCCAG
>NW_026594443.1:0-6700 GCF_907164565.1 Psammomys obesus
GCAGAATTCTGTACTGAAAAAATCTGGCTCTGAGGTTTTTTTTTTTTTGGAAAGGAGACTTTGATGACTTCTTTTATTTATTTGATGACTTCTTTTACTTTGGGTGATTGAGGATTACTTAGTCTATTTATATGATCTTGATTTAATTTTGGTAAACGGAATCTATCAAAAAAATTGTCCCTTTCCTTTAAATTTTCAAATTTTGTGGCATGTAGCCTTTTGTACTAAGACCTAATGATTGTTTGTATTTCCTCAGTGTCTGTCATTATGTCCCCCTCTTTGTTTCTGATTCTGCTGATTTGGATAGTTTCTCTCTGCTTTCTTGTTTATTTTGGCTTTTTTGTTGTTGTTGTTGATTTTTTTTGTTGTTGATTTTCTCAAAGAACCACCTCTTGTTCTCACTGATTCTTTGAATTGTTTTCTTTGTGTCACAATCAATTGATTTCAGTCTGAGTTTGATTATTTCCAATTTCCTACTACTCTTTGGTGTTTTTTCCCCCTAGGGCTTTAATGTGTGCTGTTAAGTTGCTTGTATGAGATATCTCAAAGTTCTTTTTGAAGGCACTTAGTGCTTTGAACTTTCTTCTTAGCACTGTTTTCATTGTGTCCTATAAGTTTGGATAAGTTGTGCTTTCATTTTCATTGAATTTTAGGAAGTTTCTAGTTCCTTTTTTCATTCCTTTACTGACAAAGATGTCATTGAGTAGAGATTTGTTTAGTTTCCAGTTTTTATGTAGGCTTTTTTCTTTTATTTCTTTTGTTGTTTATGTCTAGTTTTAGGCCATGGTGGTCTTGATATGAAACCAAGGATTACTTTTGTTTTCTTGTATCTGAGGCTTTCTTAGTGCCTGATTTGTGGTCATATTTTGAGTAGATTCCTTGACGTGTTGTAAAGAAGGTATACTCTTTTTAATTTGGATGAAAATTTCTGTAGACATCTATTAAGTCCATTTGATTTAGGACCTCTAAGTGCGATTATTTCCCTTTTAGCTATTGTTTACATGATCAGTCCCTTGGTGAGAGTGGAGTGTTGAAGTCTCCTACTGTTATGGTGTTGGGATCCATGTGTGATTTCAGCTTTAATAATGTTTCATTTACTACTACTACACATGTGCTCATCTATTTGCATGGATGTTCAGGATTGTGGTGTCCTCTTGGTTGATTTTTCCTTTGATGAGAATGAAGTGTCTCTCCTCATCTTTTTTTTTTTAATTTTTATTATTATTTTTGGTTGGAAGTGTATTTTATTAGATATTAGAATAGCTACCCCAACTTGTTTTCTGAGTCAGTTTGCTTAAAAAAAACTATTTTTTTCTGGCCATTTACTCTGATGTATTGTTTATCTTTGTTGCAGAGGCATGTTTCTTGGATACATCAGAATGTTGGATCCATTTTATCTGCAACCATTCTATTAGTCTTTTTATTACAGAGATGAGTCCATTGAATGTTGATATATAATTGTGACCAATGAATGTTAGTTTCTTTTTTTCCACAGAGGGCCTCTAAAAGACTCTACCTAGCATTGTATCAAAGCAGATACTAAGACTCATAACCAAACTTTTGGCAGAGTTCAGGCAATCATATGAAAGAAAGGAGAGTTAGTGTGACGTGGAGAGGATAGGAGATCCACAAAGACCAAATATATCTGGGCACAGGGGTCTTATTTGAGACTGTTTCTCCAACCAAGGACCATGTATAGATACAACCTAGAACTTCTGCTTGGATGTAGGGCATGGTAGCTCAGTAACCAAGTGGGTTTCCCTAGTAAGGGGAGCAGGGATTATTTCTTTTTTTTTATTTTTTTTTAATTTTATTTTTTTTTATCAGTTACATTTTATTAACTCTGTATCCCAGCCGTGTCCCGATCCCTCATTCCCACCCAGTCCCTCCCTCCCTCCCTCATCTCCACCGTGCCCCTTGCCAAGTCCACTGATAGGGGGAACCTCCTCCCCATTTATCCGATCCTGTTTTATCAGGTATCTTCAGGACTGGCTGCAAAGCTCTCCTCTGTGGCCTAACAGGACTGTTCCTCCCTTGGGGGGTGGGGAGGCCAAAGAGCCAGTCATTGAGTTCCTGTTAGAAATAGTCCTTGTTCCCCTCACTATGGGAAACCAATTGGTTACTGAGTTACCACAGGCTACATCTGAGCAGAGGTTCTAGGTTACATTCATACATGGTCCTTGGTTGCATGTCAGTCTCAGAAAAGACCCTGTGCCCAGATATGTTTGGTCCTTGTGGAACTCCTATCCTTTCCTCATCATACTAACTCCCCTTCTTTCTTATGATTCCCTGTACTCTGCCAAAGGTTTGGTCATGAGTCTTTGCTTTGAAAACACTGCTAGTTAGAGTTTTTCAAATGCGCTCAGTAGACTCCTGTCAATGTTTAAGGTGCATCCCATCTGTCTTTCAAAACGAGGATTGATAATCATACCCCATGACCGCTCTCTTGATTATCTTTTTTAGGTGTATAGATTTCATTATGTTTATCATATCTTATAGGTCTATATAAGTGAGTATATACCGTGTTTGTCTTTCTCCTTCTGGGATATTTCACTCAGGATGATCTTTTCTAGGTCCCACCATATGCCTGCAAATTTCATGATTTCCTCCTTTTTGATTGCTGAGTAGTATTTCATTGTGTAAAAATACCACAATTTCTGTACCCATTCCTCCGTTGATGGACATCTGGGTTGTTTCCAGGTTCTGGCTATTACAAATAAAGCAGCTATAAACATGGTTGAGCAAATATCTCTTTTGTGTACTTGAGCAAACTTTGGGTATATACCTAGCAGTGGTATAGCTGGGTCTTGAGGAAGCACTATTCCTACTTGTCTTAGAAAGCGCCAGATAGATTTCCAGAGTGGTTGAACCAGTTTACATTCCCACCAGCAGTGGAGGAGGGTTCCCCTTTCTCCACAACCTCTCCAGCATGTGTTGTCCCTTGAGTTTTTCATTTTGGCCATTCTGATGGGTGTAAGGTGATATCTCAGGGTCGTTTTGATTTGAATTTCCCTGATGGCTAATGAGGATGAGCATTTCTTTAAGTGTTTCTCTGCCATTCGATATTCCTCTACAGAAAATTCTCTGTTTAGCTCTGCTCCCCATTTTTTAAGTGGATTACTTGGTTTGCTGCTTTTCAGCTTCTTTAGTTCTTTGTATATACTCGATATTAGTCCTCTGTCAGATAAAGGGTTAGTGAAGATTCTTTCCCAATCTGTAGGCAGGCGTTTTGTTTTGATGACAGTATCCTTTGCTTTACAGAAGCTTTCCAGTTTCATGAGGTCCCATTTATTGATTGTTGCTCTTAGAGCCTGTGCTGTTGGTGTTCTGTTCAGGAAGTTGTCTCCTGTGCCAATGAGTTCTAGGCTGTTCCCCACTTTTTCTTCTAACAGATTAAGAGTATCTGGTTTTATGTTGAGGTCTTTGATCCACTTGACTTTAGTTTTGTGCAGGGTGATAAATATAGATCTATTTTCATTTTTCTGCATGTGGACATCCAGTTGGACCAGCACCATTTGTTGAAGATGCTGTCTTTTTTCCATTGAATGGTTTTGGCTTCTTTGTCACAAATTGAGTATTCATAGGTGTGTGGGTTTATTTCTGGGTCTTCTATGCGGTTCCATTGATCCTCCTTTCTGTTTTTATGCCAATACCATGCAGTTTTTATTACTATTGCTCTGTACTACAATTTGAGATCGGGGATGGAGATACCTCCAGATGATCTGTTGTTGTACAGGATTGTTTTGGAGATTCTGGGTTTTTTGTTTCTCCATATGAAGCTGAGAATCTTTTTTTCAAGGTCTGTAAAGAATTGAGTTGGTATTTTGATGGGAATTGCATGGAATCTGTAGATTGCTTTTGGCAGGATGGCCATTTTCACAATGTTAATCCTACCAATCCATGAGCACAGGAGATCTTTCCATCTTCTGAGATCTTCTTCAATTTCTTTCTTCAGAGACTTAAAGTTTTTCTCAAACAGGTCTTTCACTTGCTTGGTTAGTGTCACCCCAAGGTACTTTATGTGGTTAGTGGCTATTGTGAAGGGTGTTGTTTCCCTAATTTCTTTCTCGGCCATTTTGTCTTTGGTATACAGGAGGGCTTCTGATTTTTTTGAGTTGATTTTGTATCCTGCCACTTTGCTGAAGGTGTTTATCAACTGGAGGAGTTCTCTGGTTGAATTCTTGGGGTCGCTCATATATACTATCATATCATCTGCGAATAGTGACACTTTGACCTCTTCCTTTCCGATCTGTATCCCCTTGATCTCCTTTATTTGTCTTATTGCTCTGGCTAGGACTTCAAGTACTATGTTGAAGAGGTAGGGAGAGAGTGGGCAGCCTTGTCTTGTCCCTGATTTCAGTGGGATTGATTTAAGCTTCTCTCCATTGAGTTTGATGTTGGCTATAGGCTTGCTGTGTATTGCCTTTACTATCTTTAGGTATGTGCCTTGTATTCCTGATCTCTCCAAGACTTTAAACATGAATGGGTGTTGGACTTTGTCAAATGCTTTTTCAGCATCTAAGGAGATGATCATGTGGTTTTTCTCCTTCAGTTTGTTTATGTGGTGGATTACATTGATAGATTTCCGTATGTTGAACCACCCTTGCATGCCTGGGATGAAGCCTACTTGGTCGTGGTGGATGATATCTTTGATGTGTTCTTGGATTCGGTTTGCAAGTATTTTATTGAGTATTTTTGTGTCAATGTTCATAAGAGAGATAGGTCTGAAGTTCTCTTTTTTTGTTGGGTCTTTGTGTGGTTTAGGTATCAGGGTGACTGTTGCTTCATAGAATGAGTTTGGTAATGTACCTTCTGTTTCTATTTTGCGGAATAGTTTGAGGAGAATTTGTGTGAGCACTTCTTTGAAGTTCTGGTAGAATTCCCCGCTGAAACCATCTGGTCCAGGGCTTTTTTTGGAGGGGAGACTGTGAATGACTGCTTCAATTTCCTTGGAGGATATTGGGCTGTTCAGTCTTTCTACCTGATCTTGACTTAATGTTGGAAGATGGAATCTATCAATAAAACTGTCCATTTCACTAAGATTTTCAAATTTTGTGGCATATAGGCTTTTGTAGTATGACCTAATGATTGTTTGAATTTCCTCTGTGTCTGTAGTTATGTCACCCTTTTCATCTCTGATTTTGTTGATTTGGATATATTCTCTCTGCTTTTTAGTTAGTTTGGCTAAGGGTTTGTCTATCTTGTTGATTTTCTCAAAGAACCAGCTTTTTGTTTCATTGATTCTTTGAATAGTTTTATTTGTTTCTAATTGATTGATTTCAGCCCTGAGTTTGATTATTTCCAGCCTTTTGCTCCTCTTGGGTGTATCTGCTTCTTTTTTTTCTAGGGTTTTCAGTTGGGCCATTAAGTTGTTCGTATGTGATGTTACAAATTTCTTCTTGTAGGCACTTAGTGCTATAAATTTTCCCCTGAGCACTGCTTTCAAGGTGTCCCATAAATTTGGGTATGTTGTGCCTTCATTTTCATTGAATTCTAGGAAGTCTTTAATTTCTTTCTTTATTTCTTCCTTAACCCAGCTGTCATTGAGTAACAGGTTGTTCAGTTTCCATGTGCATGTAGGCTGTTTGTTACTTCTGTTGTTGTTGAGGTCCAGCTTAAGTCCATGGTGGTCAGATAGAATACAAGGGAATATTTCAATCTTTTTGTATCTGTTGAGGCTTTCTTTATGACCAATTATATGGTCTATTTTGGAGAAGGTTCCATGTGGTGCTGAAAAGAAGGTATACTCTTTTGAGTTTGGATGAAAAGATCTGTAGACGTCTATTAGGTCCATTTGATTTAGTGTCTCTGTAAGTGTTTTTATTTCCCTATTTGTTTTCTGTCTAGTTGATCTGTCCCTTGGTGAGAGTGGAGTGTTGAAGTCTCCCACTATTAGGGTTTTAGGATCCATGTGTGATTTAAGCTTTAATATTGTTTCATTTACGAATGTAGGTGCTCTTGTATTTGGGGCATAGATATTCAAAATTGTGATGTTCTCTTGGTGGATTTTTCCTTTGATGAGAATACAGTGGCCGTCCTAATCTTTTTTTATTAACTTGGGTTGAAAGTCTATTTTATTAGATATTAGGATGGCTACTCCCGCTTGTTTTCTGGAACCATTTGCTTGAAAGACATTTTTCCAGCCCTTTACTCTGAGGTAGTGTTTATCTTTGTTGCATAGGTGTGTTTCTTGGATGCAACAGAATGTTGGATCCTGTTTCCGCAACCATTCTGTTAATCTGTGTCTTTTAATTGGGGAGTTGAGTCCGTTGATGTTGATAGAAACTAGTGACTAACAATTATTACTTATTTTAGATGTGGTGTTGGTGGTGTCACTGAGTTTCATTGCTTGTCTTCTTTTGGTTTTTTTGTTGTGTAGTTATCTATTTCCTCTGTTTCCTTCGATGTAGTTGTTTTCTTTGGTTTGGAGTTTCCCTTCTATTAACTTCTGTAAAGCTGGGTTACTATGTAGATATTGTTTAAATTTTGTTTTGTCTTGGAATATCTTGAATTCTCCGTCTATGTTGATTGAAAGTTTTGCTGGGTATAGTAGTCTGGATTGGAATCTGTGGTCCCTTAAGGACTGTATGATTTCTGTCCAGGCCCTTCTGGCTTTCATAGTTTCTGTTGAGAAATCTGGTGTGATTCTGATAGGTCTACCTTCATATGTTACTTGGCCTTTTTCCCTTGCTGCTTTTAG
>NW_026594443.1:11700-33195 GCF_907164565.1 Psammomys obesus
TGCATTTCTTCTCTGTTTGCCTCAATTTTCGTGGTCATTTCTCTGAGTGCACGATTTGTTTCCTCTTGGTTAGTCTCGATTTCTTTTGTTATTTCTCTGAGGGCTTTGTTCATTTCATCTCTATGGGCCTCTAATAGCTGGAGAAACATAGTTTTGAGGTCGTTTTCTTGTATATCTAGTGAATTGAAATGTCCATTTTTTGTGGGGTTGCTGGTGAGATCATTATGTCCTGATTTTTGTTGGGAGTGTTCTTATGTCTGCCTCTAGCCATCTGGTTATTTATAATCCTCATTGGTTGTTCCTCGAGATTGTAGTTTGGGCTATGATCCTCTCTTTCTATTTTCTGGACTGTTTTTTTCAGGAAGATGAGAGAGGTTCACTACTTTGGGGGTGTGCACTGTGTTTTCAGTTTTGCCTAAGTAAAGAATGTGACGCTGGCGCTATTCGCGTGCGCTTTTAGCGGGCGCAGTGTGCATGCGCGGATTGTCTGACTATTGCAGTGGCCTGCAAGCCACTATTATGCAGTTCTGACTGAGATCCAGGGATTGTTTGCCTGGATTACCCTGGTGGACCCGCAAGGCAGAGGCTTCAATGTCGCTATCCCAAGAATCCCTCTGATGCCCACACTAGGAGTGTGGGTGGCAGGGATCTCGTCTGGTTGCTTCTGTGGAGAGGCCCTGTGTCTGGGGAAAACTCTCCCTAGAAGGCTCACTCACTCTCTTGCAGGACCAGTTGGAATGCACAGGTGTTCCCCTTGCTCGCTACTCTCAGTTTTGGTCCTGCTGCAGAAGTGCACGGGTAGGGTAACAGTCAGCTCTGTGACACTGTGGCCGCAGGACTCGGTGTCCACCTTTCCTGTGTGCTGCCTCTTTGTTCTTTCCCTCTGCCAGGAGGGGTTGTGTTGACTGGTCCCTGGGTGGCACGGGAAAGAGTTAGGGTGAGTGTATTCAATCCCAGATCCCGGGCCCAGATCTCTCTGCCAGAAGCAGCCTAGCAGTAGAATCTATGTTTGCTGATCCCAAGAGAGTACCGGGTAGGGTTGAGTGTCCTCAGATCCAGAGCTTGGCCCCCTCTGCTAGGGGCCACTGGAGAGAGGGTGCTGTGTCTTTGGGAGGCTGCCTCTCTGTCCTTCCCCTCTGACCTTCTCCTCTGCTAGGGCGAGCTTATGGAGGTGCTCTCAGGGGAGTGCCAGCAGGGGTTGGGGCTTCTCAGTGGGATCCTGAGCCCTGAGCCGGCGGCGTTTCTCTGCCGGAGGGGGGGCGCAGGTGATAGAACTTGCTGCTATATCTTATTGCGCTGGACCCAGGAGAATCTCTGGACGTGTAGGATGACCACAGTTCCAGATCCCGAGCTGTAGTTTGTTTGCTAGAAGCGGCTGGCAGCACTGGAGTTCTGGCACTGTGAAGCCGCTGTGCGCCTCTTTATCCTTCTGCTTCGCTGCAGCAGGGTGATGGCGGTGGCAGGGTGATGGTGGCGTTTGGGGGAGTGCCCAAAAGGATTGGGTTTTCTCCGCCCTGCTCTCGAGTTGAGGTACAGACATGTGGTCTGTGGCAGATTCTGTTGGGCACCTCCTGCCTCCTCCAAAGAGGGAGTAGGGATTTCGAGCTGGGCGCGCAGCTGCTATCCGCCAGTGGCGGGAGCTCAGTTGTGATAGCGGCAGGTACCCGCCGAGGTCGGAGAGACCTTCCAAGGAAAGACTAGGTGACCCGTGACCAGTCTGGCAACTTTCCTTCCCCGCGGGTTTTTTTTTGCGACTAGGACTCGCAGCCTTAGGCCCCCTTGTGCCCACTAATCAGCCTTGGAAATTGATCGTGATAAGCAGGCTTGTGGCACTAGCCCGGAGACCCAAAACCCGTGTTGCAGGGTTCTGTTCTGGGTTCTGGCTGGGCAGCCGAGAGTGGACCCGACCGCTTCCCACGCCATCGGAGCCTCCCCTCACCTGGGAAACATGGTCGATCGCTGTTGTTTTAGGGCCCAGAGTTCAGTCTCCTTGTCGCTGCACGGAGTGTGTTGTTCCCCTTCTCAGACACGGAGTTCTCCCGGTGCCGCCATCTTGGCCCCTCCGGGACTATTTCTGACATGAACTCAATGGCAGGCTCTTTGACCTCCCCACCACTCAAGGGAGGAGCAGCCCTGCTAGGCCACAGAGGAGGACTTTGTAGCCAGTCCTGAATTTACCTGTTAGTTTCTTTTGTTGTGGAGTTGGTGGAGATTGTGTGGTTGTGTGCTTGTTTTATTTTGATTTCTTTTTCTTGTGAGGTTATCTATGTCCTGTGATTTCTTGACTTTAGTTGTTTTCATTGGATTGGAGTTTTTCTTCTAGTATCTTTTGTAGGGTTGGGTTGCTGTGTCGATATTGTTTAAGTTTAGTTTTGTCATGGGATATTTTGTTTTCTCTATCTATGTTGATTGAAATCTTTCCTGGGTTTAGTAGTCTGAGTTGGAATCTGTGTTCTCTAGAGTCTGCATGACTTCTGATCAAGCCCTTCTGGCTTTCATAGTTTCTGATAAGACGTCTGGTGTGATTTTGATAAATCTACCATTACATGTTACTTGGTCTTTTACCTTTGCTGCTGTAAATATATTTTATTTTTTTCTGTAGATTTAGTATTTTGACAATTATATGACATGAGGAGTTGCTCTTCTGGTCTAGTCTATTTGGTGTTCTGTCGGCCTCTTCTATGTTAATGAACATCTCCTTCTTTAAGTTGGAAAATTATTCTTCTATGGTATTCTTGAAAATGATTTCTGGATCTCGCTGCCTGGAATCTTCCTTTTCATCTGTTCTTATTATTCTTATATTTTGTCTTCTCATGGGGTCCTTGATTTCTTGGATGTTTTCTGTTTGGGACATTTCTGATTTTCTTTTTCTTTGAGAGCTATATCAATTTCTGCAATTGTATCTCCAGCACCTGAGATTCTCTCTTCCATCTCTTGCATTCTGTTAGTGATAGTTACCTTTTTGTTTCATGATATTTTTCTAAGTTCTCCATCTTCATGGTTTTCTGTATTGATTCTAATTCTGTTTTCATGTCTTGTTCCATTTCCTTCATTTGTTTGTCTTTCCATCATGGCCTCTAATTTTTCTTTTGTTGGTGTTGTTGTTGTTTATTCTCTATATGCCACTAATTGTTCCTCTACTTTGCTTCTATTTGTTTGCTTGTATTTGCTGGTATTTCTTTGAGAACTTTGTTTCTTCTCTATATGCCTCTACTTTTGACTCTACATGTCCTTCTATTTGTTTTGTTGTATTTGCTTGTATTTTTGGGAGCTTTGTTCATTTCCTCTTTATGAGCTTCTAATACCTGGATAAGAGTATATTTGAGAACATTTTCCTGTGCTTCTGATGAGTTAGAATATCCATTGATTTTGGGTTGCTGAATTTTTTTAATGGGTTCTTATGACAACCTCTTGCCCTATGCTTGTCTGTAACCTTGCTGTTTGTTCCTGGAGTCTGTTCTTCAGACTGGGTTTGTCTGTCTCTAGTGTTTTGAGTATTCTTCAGGAAGATGAGAAAGTGGATGTTGGTGTTTAAGCTGTAGCTAAGGGAAGATGGTCGCAGATGCATGTGCACAAATGCCGTTAATGTGCATGGAAGTTTGCCTTGAAGGATAGGGTGCTAGAGTATGTAGATGCCTGGAAAGGTGGAGAGTAAGAGCAGCAGGGAGTGATGGTGTTTTTTATTGGCTCAATATTCATGTTCTGGTGCCCTGAATATCTCATTGGTCTTCAGGCCTGTACTAGTGTTCTCCTAGTATTCAAATTTGTCTGGGCTCTAGGAATTGTTTGTCTGTACTCCACTGGTAGTCCCAAAGAATAGGGGCTTCAATGTTGATAAGGCTGTCACAAGGATCCCTAAGTTCTCCACAGTGAAATTGTGGGTGAGAGGGATCAGAGATGTCTTGATGCTAGCATAAACAGACCCTGGGTCTGGGGCTCTGCATGCACTCAGTTGAAGGTGCACTCACTTGCTTGCAGACCTAATTGGAAAGCACAGGGATTCCCCCTGTTGTCCACTTCCAGGTTTGGGCTTGCAGAGGCAAATGAGAATGTACAAGCTCTGTCAGCTCACTGGTATCCACTGTTTGGCCCCCGGGCATGGAGGCCAGAACTTAAGGCAGCCAACTCTGCTATCTCTGTCACTGAGCATAGAGGCTCCTGCTTGTGCTAGTAGCCACACACTCTGCTGCAGTTGCACAAGTTGGGAGGGCAATACAGCTGCTTGCTGATCTGGGAAGCTATTATTTCAGCTGCTTCTGCCCTCTCAGTCACCAAGCAAGGAGGCTTATGCTTTGGGCAACCACTCCCTTCTCTGATGAGCAGGAAGGCCCATGCTTTGGGGCAAGGAGAAGTGCAGGAGTGGGTTAATATTCACCATTCTCAGTCCCTGGAAATGTCCATGGGTGACCTGGATCCAAACTGTCCCAGCTCATGGATTGTCCTCTCTTGCCCAGGAAGCCTCACTGTTGATGTTCTGGCTTCAGTTGTCCCTCCACTCACTAATTTTGGAGTTTTGTATCCTGTGCACCTCAGATAAGGTGCTTGCTGGTCGCCACCATCTTGGACCACCACCAACTTACTTTTTCTAGCATTGCTTGTTTTATCTTTAGTTTTTTTTTAATTTCCATAGCCACTTGGTGTATTAATCTAGTAAGAGTTACTAACTTATTTGTTCATTGTTTATTACCTAATAAATTTATTATATTCTTTTGTATGCTTTGATGTAGGTACATTTGTTTATTTTGTTCTTAGTTTCTGTATTTTTGGTATCATCTTCAAAAAAAATCATTATCAAGACCCATGTTAAAAAAAAAAAAACTATTCATGATGTGGCTATGCAGCTCTGTTGTATAATACTTGCTTTCAGTTCACAGATCATTGGCTTTGGTCCTTCATGGACCCTATACATATTGCCTAAATTGTCTTCTATCAGCTTTATCATTTTAGGTCTTACATTTAAATCTTTAAGTCATTTGTTAATTTTATGTGTTCTGTAAGATTAAGATTGAACATAATTATTTTCCACTTAGATATGCATTTTTTTCAAAACACTGTTTATTGGAGAGATAATTCATTTTTATTTAACTTTTTATCGATTCTTTGAAAATTTCACATTATTTACCTCAATTTTACTCATCTCCCCTTCCCTTTGTACCCATCCTTCTTCCTTTCAACATTCCTACTAAAAGAAAAAAAATCCTTGTAGAAGCTGTAGTGTGTACCAGTGTGTCCAACAGTATATACTCTTTTGTCCACACTTCTTTTTAATTTTTTTCCATAATTTCTTAATAATTTATCCTTTTGAAGCCCACTCCCTCAACTCCCTCAGTCTCACTCTCCCTCACTCTTCCCTTCATCCCCTTCCTCCAGTCCACAGAAAGCTGGAGTTCTCCACTACTGCCATTTGCCCATGGCTAGTTAAGTCTCACCAGGATTGCTTTGATTTCTTCCACCATGGCCTAGAAAGGATGCATCATCAGAGGTAGTGATCAGAGAGCAGTCAACTGAGTTCAAGATAGAGACAGTTCCTGTTCTGCTCCCTCAGAGATCCACATGGAGACTGAGCTGCCTATCAACTACCTCTGAGCATGGGGTCTTGGTACTCTCCACTCATGGTCCTCCTTTGGTACATCAGTCTCTGCAGAATGCTGAAAACTCAGAACTTGTAGTTTTGTTGGTCTCCTTGTGGGGCTCCTGTGCTCTCCAGATACTTCTATTCCCACCCCTTTCTTCCTCTATAAGACTCCTTGCTCTCTGACTAAAGATTGGCCATGAATCTCACCATCTACTTTGACCCCCTGTTGGGTGAATCCCTTCAGAGGACGCTCTATAGTTGACTTCCATCTAGTTTCCTCTCTTCTACTCTTCTGATCCTGTTTGACATTCTGAATGATATTTAAGCATCCTACTTAGGGTTTTCGTTAGTGTTTAGATAATTTAGGTCTGTAGATAGCTGTCCTATATTATATGGCTAATATCCACTTACCATGCCTATCTTTCTGTTTCTGGTTTACCTCACTCAGGATGATCTCTTCTTGTTCAATCCATTTGCCTGCAAATTTCAGGACTTTCTTGTTTTTAATAGATTAGTAATATTCCATTGTGTAAATGTACCACAATTTCTGTATCAATTCCTCCATTGAGGGACATCTTGGTTGTTTCCAGATTCTAACTAATGCAAATAAAAGCTGTTATGAGTATAGTTGAACAAATGTAATTATTGAATGGTGGAGCATATTTTAGGTTCTCCTTCTAGCTTAATTCCTTTAGGTGTACATATTTTAGTATGTTTATCCTATGTCATATTTCTAATACTAACTTATAAGTGAATATATACTATGTTTGCCTTTTTGTTTCTGGGATACCTCATGCAGGATATTTTCTAGTTCCCACCATTTGCTTACAAATTTCATGATTTTCTTTTTTTTAATTGTTTAGCAGTATTCCATTGTAAATATGTACTACAATTTCTCTACCTATTCCTCAGTTGAGGGACATCTGGGTTGTTTCCAGATTCTGGCTATTATGAATAAAGCTGCTATGAATATAGCTGCGCAAATGTCCTTGTTGTACACTTGATCATATTTTGGATATATGCCTAAGAGTGGCATAACTGGGTATTGAGGTAGTGCTATTCCCAGTTTTCTGAAAGAGCTCCAAACAGATTTCCAAAATGGAATTCAATTGTGCACTCCCACCAACTGGATCTTGAGGAAGCACTAGTCCTACTTGTCTGAGAAAGTGACAGATTGATTTCCAAAGTGGTTGTACAAGTTTACATTTTCACCAGCAATGGAGGATAGTTCCCCTTTCTCCACATCCTCTATAGCATGTTTTGTCACTTCAGTGTTTGATCCATTGTGATCAGTGTAAGATAGAATCTCAGAGTTTTTTTTTATTTGCATTTCCCTAATGACTAAGGATGCTAAGCCTTTCTTTAAGTGTTTCTCTGCCATTCTATGTTCCTTTGTTGATAATATTCTGCTTAGTTCTGTAATCCATTTCTAAATTGGATTATTTGGTTTGTTAGTGTCTAATTTCATGACTTATTTATATATTCTGGATATAGTCCTCTATCAGATGTAAGGTTGTTGAAGATGTCTTCCCAGTCTGTAGGCTATATATAGTTTTGTTCTGATGACAGTGTCATTTGCATTCAGAAGCTTTTCAGGTTTAAGATATCCTATATATTAATTGTAGATCTTAGAACCTGAGTTGTTAGTTTTCTCTTCAAGAAATTTTCTCCTCTGAAAATGGGTACAAGGGCCTTCCCTACTTTTTCTTCCATCAGATTTAGTGTGTCTGGTTTTATGTTGATGTCTTTGATCCACTTGGAATTTACTTTTGTGCAGGTGATAGATATGGGTATTTTTGCAAATTTCTACACATGGGCTTCCAGTTAGACCAGCAAAATTTTTTAAGATGCTTCTTTTCATTGTATGCTTTTGGCATCATTGTCAATGATCAGGTGTCCATAGGTGTGTGGATTTATTTATAGGTCTTTGATTTGATTGCATTGTTCTACCAGTCTGTTTCTATGCCAGTACCATACAGTTTGTATTACTGTTGCTCAATTGTACAGCTTGAGGTCAGGGATTGGAATATCTCCAGAAGATCTTTTATTGTACAGAATTCTTTTAGCATTATTGGGTTTCTTGTTATTCCACATGAAATTGAGAAATTTTCTTTCAAGGTCTGTAAAGAATTGTGTTGGTATTTTGATAGGAATTGTAGTTAATTTGTAGATTGCTTTTGGTAAGATGGCCATTTTTAGTAAGTTGATACTACTCAGCCACAAGCATGTGAGATTTTTACATCTTCTGATATCTTGTCCTATTTCCTTCTTTAGAGACTGAAGTTTTTTCATACATGTCTTTGACTTGCTTGATTAGAGTTACACGAAGGTTCTTTTTGTCTTTTGTGGCTATTTTGAATGATGGTGTTTTCCTAATTTATATCTTAGCCCATTTGTCTTTTGTATACAGGAGTGTTACTTTTGTTGTTATTTCTTATTTAATTTCGTATCCAGCCATTTTGCTGAAGTTGTTTATCAGTTGTAGGAGGTCCCTGGTAGAATTTATGGTGTAGCTCCTGTATACTATCATATCATCTTCAAAGAGTGAAACTCTGACTTCTTCCTTTCCAATTTGAATCAGGTTGATCTCTTTTAATTTTCTTATTCCTCTAGCAAGAACTTCAAGAAGTATATTGAAGAGATATGGAGAAAGTAGACAGCCTTGCCTTGTCCTTGATCAGTGGGATTGATTTAATCTCTCCATTTAGTTTGATGTTGGCTCCAGGCTTGCTGAATATTGCCTTTATTATGTTTGAGTATGTGCTTTGCATCCCTGATTTCTCCAGGACTTTAAACATGAATAAGTGTTGGATTTTATCAGATGATTTTTACAGTACCTAGGGAGATGATCAGGTTTTTTTTTTTTTTCTTTCAGTTTGTTTGTATGTTGGATGACATTGATGGATTTCTATATATTTACCACCCTTGCATATGTGGGATGAAGCTTACTTGGTCATAGTGGATGATATCTTTGATGTGATCTTTGATTTGGTTTGCAAGTATTTTGCTGAGTATTTTTGCATCAATGTTCATAAGGTAGATTGACCTGAAATTTCTTTCTTTGTTCGGTGTTTGTGAGTTTTAGGTGTCAAGGTGATTGTGACTTTATAGAATGAGTTTGGTAATGTTCCCTCTGTTTCTATTTTGTGGAATAGTTTGAAGACTATTGGTGTTAACTCTTCTTTGAAGGTCTGGTAGAATTTTGCACTGAAACCATCTGGCCCTGGGCTTTTCTTGGATGGGAGACTTTTGATAACAGCTTCTATTTGCTTACAGGATATAGGACTATTGATTTTATTTACCTGGTCTTTTTCATTTTTGCTTTTAGATTTCTTAATTAATTAATTATTCATGTTTATTCATTTATCACAATTTTTTCACTTTGTCTCTGGGCTGGAGCCCCCTCCATTTCCTCCCATTTCCACCCACCTTCTCTCATATCTCCCTATTCCTCTTTCCTAGTCCTCTGATACGGGAAGACCTCCTCCCATTCTATCTGATCCTAGCCCATCAAGTCTCCTCAGGGCTGGCTGCATCATCTTCCTCTGTGGCCTGCCAAGGCTGTATTCCCCAGGGGGATGTGATCCAAGACCTAGTCACTGAGTTCATGTCATAAACAACCCATGACCCCTTATGAGGGAATCCACTTGGAAACTGAGCAGGGGATCTATGTCCTCTCCATGCATGTTCCTTGGTTGGAGTATTGGTTTCTGCTAAGTACCCTGGACCCAGTTTTTTGACACTGTCTCCTTGTGTAGTTCCTGTCCTCTCCGTGTCTTTCTACCTTGCTCTTGTATGTTTACTGCACTCTGTCCAAAGTTTGGCTTAGAATATCGGTATCTCCTTCCATACTCTGATGGATAGATTCTTTCAGAGGAAACTGCCGAAAGTTCATGTTCTGCTCATTGTCTTCTCTTACTTCTGATGTCTATGCAGTTTGCCCTTCTGAGTAAGGTTTCAGCCTCTTCCCTAGGGTCTTCTTTGTTGTTGAGCTTCCTTAGGAATGTAGATTTTAGTGTGTTTATCTCTTATTATATGGCTAATATCCACTTAAAAGTGAGTATATACTATATATGTCTTTCTGCTTCTGGGATACCTCACTCAAGATGATCTTTTCTAGGTCTGTCCATTTGTCTGCAAATTTCATGATTTCCTTGTTTTTAATTACTAAGTAGTATTCCATTGTGTATATATACTACACTTTCTGCATCCATTCTTCAGTTGAGGGACATCTAGATTATTTCCAGATTCTGGATATTATGAAGAATGCTACTATGAACATAGTCGAGCAAATGTCCTTATTGTATAGTTTAATAACTTTTGGATATATGCCCAGTAGTACTGTAGCTGGATCTTGAGGTAACATATTCAAAATTTTCTAAGAAACTGCCATATTGGTTTTCAAAGAGGTTTTACAAGGTTACATTCTTACCACCAGTGGAGGAAGGTTGCCATTTCTCTACAATCACTCCAGCATAAGTCATCTGTTGAGTTTTTGGTCTTAACCATTCTGATGGGTGAGAAATGGAATCTCAGTGTCCTTTTTATTTGCATTTCCCTAAAGAATAAGGATTTTTGAGAATGTCTTTACCTTTTTCTCTGCCATTCAATATTCCTTTATTGAGAATTCTCTCTTTAGCTCTGTACCCATTTTTAAATTGGATTTCTTGGTTTGTTGGTGTTTAACTTCTTGATTTGGTTATATTATTCTTCATGTTAGCCTTCTGTCAAATGTAGGGTTGGTAAAGATTTTTTCCTAGTCTGTAGGCTGTCGTTTTGTTCTGATGACAGTGTCCTTTGCTTTATAAAAGCTTTTCATTTTCATGAGGTCCCATTTAGTGATTGTTGTTCTTAGAGCCTACGCTGTTAGTGTTCAGTTCAGGAAGTTGTCTACTGTGCCAGTGACTTCCAGGCTTTTCTTCTCTTTTCCTTCTAACAGGTTTAGTGTGTCTGGTTTTATGTTGAGGTCTTTGATCCATTTAGATTTTATTTGTTTGCTAGGTGATAAATATGAACTATTTCCATTTCAGCATGTAGACATCCAATGGAATGGATTTTCCATATCATTTAGATTTTTACGTTTTTACCTTATAGGCTTTTTAAGTAAGACCTAATGATTGTTTGGATTCCCTCAGTGTCTGTTTTTAATTCCCCCTATTCATTTTTTTTTAATTTTGTTGATTTGGATAAAACTCCCTGCATTTTATTTAGTTTGGCTGAGGTTTGCCCATCTTGTTTATTTTCTCAAAGAACCTGCTCTTGGTTTCATTGATTTGTATTTTTCATTTGTTTCTAATTTATTGAATTCAGCCCTAAATGTTTACATATTCCAGCTGTCTACTCTTCTTGGGTGTGTCTTCTTTTTTTCAAGGACTTTCAGCTAAAGCCATTAATTTGCTTGTATGAGATGTTCCGAATTTCTTTATGAAGGCACTTAGTGCTACAAACCTACTTAGCTCTGTTTTCGTTGTGTCCCATGAGACTGATTATGTTGTGACTTCATTTTCATTGGATTGTTTGAAGTCCCTAATTCCTTTCTTTATTTCTTCCCTGACCCTGCTGTCATTGAGTAGTGAGTTGTACAGTTTCCATGTGTGTGTAGGCTTTTTGCCATTTCCATTGTTGTTGAGGTCCATGGTGGTCTGATAGGATACAAGGTATTATTGCTTTTCTTTTTAGAAGTTTTTTATTTTTATTTTTTAATATTAATTACAGTTTATTCACTTTGTATCCCCCTCCCTCATCTCTTTCCAATCCCAAATTCTTTCCCTCATATCCAACCATGCCCCTTTCCAAGTCCACTGATAGAGGAAGTCCTCCTCCCTTCCATTTGACCCTAGCCTACCAGGTCTCATCAGGACAGGCTACATTGTTTCCTCTGTGGCCTGGTAAGGCTACTCCTCCCTCAGGGGGAATGTGATCAAAGAGTCAGCCACTGAGTTCTTGTCAGAGACAGTCCCTGTTCTGCTTACTAGAGAACCCACTTGGACACTGAGCTGCCATGGACTACATCTGTGCAGGGTTCTAGGTTATTTCCATACATGGTCCTTGGTTGGAGTATCAGTTTCAGAAAAGACCCCTGAGCCCAGATTTCTTGCTTCATTTGCTCTCTTAGTGGAGTGTTTTTCCCCTCCAGGTCTTTCTGTCTCCACCTTCTTTCATAAGATTCCCTGCACTCTGCCTAAAGTTTGGCTATGATTCTCAGCATGTGCTTTGATGCCCTACTGGGTAGATTCTTTCAGAGACCCTCTGTTGTAGGCTCCTGTCGGTTACCTGTTTTCTCCCTTTTCAGATGTCCATCCTGTTTGCCTTTCTGCTTGAGGATTGAGCATCTTTCCCAGGGTCCTCCTTATGGCTCAGCTTCATTAGGTATACATATTTTAGTATGTTTATCATATATTATATTTCTAATATTCATTATAACTGAGTATACACCATGTGTGTCTTTCTGTTTCTGGGATACCTCACTCAGTATGATCTTTCCTAGTTCCCACCATTTGCCTGCAAATTTCATGATTTCCTTATTTTTAATTGCTGAGTAGTATTCTACTATGTAAATGTACACAATTTCTGTATCCATTACTCAGTTGAGGGACATCTGGGTTGCTTCCAGATTCTGGCTATTACGAATAAAGTGGTTATGAACATAGTTTGGCAAATGCCCTTGTTGTGTACTTGAGAATATTTTGGATAAACGCCTAGGAGTGGTATACCTGCATCTTGAGGAAGTACTATTCGTAATTTTCTGAGAAAGTGCCAGATTGATTTCCAAAGTGGTTATAGAAGTTTATATTTCCACCAGCAATGGAGGAGGGTTCTGCTTTCTAGACATCCTGTCTAGCATGTGTTTTTACTTGAGTTTATGTTCAGATAGGATACAAGGTATTATTTCAATCTTCCTGTATCTGTTGAGGTTTGCTTTGTGACCAACTGTATGGTCTATTTTGCAGAAAGTTTCATGAGGTGCTGAGAAGAAGGTAAATTCTTTTGTGTTCTCGTGAAAATTTCTGTAGATGTCTGCTTGGTCCATTTGATTCATGACACTTGTTAGTGTCATTGATTCTTTGTTTAATTTCTGTTTTGTTTACCTGTCCTTTGTTGAGTGTAGGGTGTTGCAATCTCCCACTATTAATGTGTGGAGATCTATGTGTGGTTTAAGGTTTATTAATATTTCTTTTACAAATGTGTGTGCCCTTTTATTTGGGGCATAGATGTTCAGAATTGTGACATCTTGGTGGAATTTTCCTTTGATGGGTATGAAGTGACCTTACCTATCTCTTTTGAATAATTTTGGTTGAACATCTATTTTATTAGATATTAGAATAATTACTCCTGCTTTCTTCATGAGTCCATATGCTTGAAAAACTGTCTTTCAGCCCTTTACTCTCAGGTGTTATCTATCTTTATGATTTAGGTGTATTTCTTGTATTCAACAGATTGTTGGGTCTTGTTCATGCATCCATTCTGTTAGTCTGTGTCTTTTTATTGGAGAGTTGAGTCCATTGATGTTGAGAGAGATTAGTGACCAGTGGTTGTTAAATCCTTTGATTTTGACATTGGTTGTGGTAGTGTGTTTGTGTGCTTGGCTACTTTTAGCTTTCCTATAGTGAGGTTATTTCTTTCCTTTGTTTCTGTCAATGTTGTTAGCTCTCTTGGTTTGTATTTTTCCTTCTTGTATCTTCTGTAAGGCTGGATTTGTGGGTAGGCATTGTTTAAATTTGTTTTTGTTATTTAATATCTTGTTTTCTCCATATATGATGATTGAGAATTTTCCCTGGTATAGTAGTCTGGACTGACATCTGTGTTCTCTTAGGGTCTGCATGATATTCTTCCAGGTCCTTCTGGTTTTCATAGTAACTTTTGAGAATTTAGGTGTGATACTGATAGGTTTGCCATTACATGTTACTTGGCCATTTTCCCTTGTAGCTTTTAGTATTTTTTCACTGTTCTGCATACTTACTGTTTTGATTATTATGTGGCTTTACTGTTCTAATTTAGTAGGTGTTCTTTCGGTTTCTTTTATGCTTATAGGCTTCTCATTTAATTTGGGGCAATTTCCTTCTATGATTTGTTGAAAATATTTTCTGGGCCTTGGAGAAGGGAATATACCTTTTCCTCTATTCCTATTATTCTTAGGTTTTGTCTTTTAATGTGGCCTTAAATTTCTTGGATGATTTGTGTCAGGAATTTTCAGATTTAACATTTTCTTTGACAGACTCATCAATTTCTTCTATTGTGTCTCCCACACTTGACATTTTTCCTTCTCTCTCTTGTAGTCTGTTGGTTAGGCTTACCTCTGTAGTTCATGCTGTCTTCCTTTAGTTCTTCCTTTTCTTGATTTCCTCTGTTTGTGTTTTCTTTAATTTTACAATTCTTTCTTCAGATCTTGAACTTTTTTTTTTATTTCCTTCACCTGACGCTATTTTCCTTCAATTATTTTTCCTGTTTGTTTGAATATTGCTGTTTCTTTTACTTCTTTTAGTGATTTAATTATTTCATCTCTGAATGCCCCAAACTGTTTGGCTGCACGTTCCAGTATTTCTTTATAGATGTCCATAATTTCTTTGACTTTATCTTCCTGTATTTCTTTACATATTTTTGTTTTTCCTCTATGATTCTTTTCATTAATATAGATGTAGGTCATCTTCTTGAATTTCACTTATGTTAGGTTGTCCTGGGCTACTTGTATCCTGGATAACTGGGTTCTGGAAATGTCATATTGCTTTAACTTTTGTTGATTATGCTTTTATATTGGCCTCTACCAATACCCAACTGGCTCTCTCAGGTGTTGGCTGTTAGTTTGTTGTGCCTGCTGGAATCCTGGGGTAGGGAGAATCCCCTTGGCCAGAAGGAAGCCTCTTCAGCTTTTTGGGTATGGTCACGGAATGGCTGGTGCTTCTCAGGGAATTGCCACAGCTCACCTCAGGTGTATGGACCTGTTGGGTAATTCTGGTCATTGGTAGGCATGGGTCTCTCCTCTCAGCAGAAGATGTCCTGGAGACAGCTGCTCTGCCACTGGGTTTCTTTCTCTTTATTTAGTGAGCTGTTGCTGCAGCTCTTACACTGTGTTTGCTGGGCACAGCCTTCTTCAAGAACCAGTGAACCCCTGCGTTAATCAGTTTAGCTAGGGAGAAAGATTATGCCTTTGAGTAGTGTCTGGGGGCTAATTTCACAGATCCCAGTCTTCTGTAGGTCTCAGGATGGAGCTCTGTTTCCCAGTACCCAAGTGGTAATTAGTGGCAGGTAAGAACAGTACACAATAGTGTGGCAGGAGGCTAGAGCTGGAGCCTGCAGAAACCTAGAAAGTTTTCCAGGAATTAGCTGGGTGTCCTGAGGTCAGACCTGATGTTTTCCTCACCGTGGTGGTGGGGTTTCCTTCCAACAGAGACACCCACTCTGTGGTGTTTTGGGGTCCTCAGTTCAGTCTGTGATCATGAGTAGAGCATGCAGGTACAGTGAAGTGGCTCTATGATGGCTACTGTGTGCCTGCAGAAACCCGGGAATTTTTTCTGGGAACTTTTTGTGGTGGTAGTGCCTGGGGAAAGGGTTCAGCTGGGTGCCTTGAGGTCTGACCTGATGTTTCTTTCACTGTGAGGTTTCCTGCCAATAGGGAAAACCAGTCTCTTGGTCTTTGGTGCCCACAGTTCTTTTGGGACAATGAGTTGGGCACCCAGGTGGGTCTCTGAGCTGGTGGCTGAGAGCCTGCCAGTGCATGGGACCTTTTCCAGGGATTATCTGGATCACCTGAGGTCTGTTGCTTGCTTCACAGTGTTGTTTTCTTTTGACTGAAAAACCCAGTCTCTGGTGGGACCCATATTTCATTCTGGGATGGTGATCAGAGTATGCAGGTATGTGGTTCTGTGCTGGAGACTTGAGTGCCTGCCAGGACATGGGAACTCTTCCAGGATTTAGCTGGGTGATCTTAGAATGCAACTGATTACTTCCCACACAGTGGGGTTTCCTCTCACCTGGGAAACACAATTACTGGTGTTTTAGGGTCCACAAACCATTCTGTTGGTGGCTGTGCAGTCACTGCTGTCCTTCTCCTCAGACACAGTGTCTGATCAGTACTGCCATCTCTGATTCCCTGCTTGCATTACTTGCAAATGCATCAATAAACACGTTTGAAGTATTTTTCTATTTCGTCATTTATTCCATTCTTTCATCGATATTTTTTAATTTTGTAGATAGTTTATGTCCCTGGATAAATGTTTCTTTATTTTTACTTTGATGGGATTTAATTAATTTTTTTTTTCTTTTCTGCTTAACTTTTTGGTAGTATAATAGTATGTAGGTTTTTATACTTTGATTCTGTTTTTTTTTTTACTTTATTAAAATACACATTTTATTGCTTTATTCAGAATAGCTAGGAAACAGAATCAGCTGACAAATGGGTAAGGAAATAGAATCAACTGAGAAGTGGGTAAGGAAAATGTATACATACACAATGCAATAATACTCATCTGTAAAAAAATGAAATCATGAAAATTTAAGGTAAATGAATGGAAGTGCAAAATAATTATTCTAAATGAGGTCATAATTTTATTGCAGTGGTGTTACCTAGTTTCCAGTCTAAATAAGCCAAGGGCATTTATACACACAACACACATACAGGCACACACCCCACACCATTCATTGTAGCAAGTATCTACAGCGTTATCTCATCAACCATAAGATACCCTATCAAAACTGGCAAGAACCTGAATAATATGTCTTTGCATACTGCCCCGTATTTTCTCCCATACTGTCTTCTCTACCATTTCTCTTTAAAAAAAAATACATTTTATGTGTATGAATGTATTGCCTGCATGTATACCACTGAAGCTAGAGTTACAGATAGATGACAGCTGATAGTGTTGGGATTCAGAGTACTGGAAAAACCAGCTGAGGTGCCTGTTTAATATACCAAGGCAGACCTGGCTTCCAGGTTCTCCCAGCATCCTTCAGTCCCTGTCTGAAATTTCCAGCACAGGAACTGAGCTTCCTCTCTGCTCTTCACTATATGAGCCAGACATTTTGTCTTCCCCCCACCCACTTTTCTTTCTCCCAGTGTATTCATGGACTTTCTTTCTCCCCTTCAGCAGCTCAGTCTCCCTGTCTGCATGAAGGCTTCCCTGACCTCATTCCTTAAGAATGGTGAAACTCCCTCAAGAAAACTGCCCTTATATACCTTTAATATGGCTTAAATTGGCTTATTTTGGTGGAGGAGAAAAGCAATGATCGAGTACTGGGAAATGTAAGTGCTCTGAAAGAGAAACTGCTGGGCCATCTCTCCATATCTCAACTCTGCAGGTTTTTTTTTTTCTTTGCCTTAATCATACTGAATGTCCTTATTTGTCTTAAAACACATTAAATGTATTATTCCTTGCAACATTCTCAGTAGGTTTCCTTTCATACTACAATATCTTTCTACCACATTCATTCACTTCTCTAATGCTGTTTAGATGTCACAGCCTGAAGAAAATACCTCTGTTCTAGGAGACTCAATTTCACAGAATACTCATTATATTCTGGCTCTTGCATTCTTTTTCTCCCACAAAGTTCCTAGAGCTTTAGGTGCAGAAGTTGTTTTGTAGATGAATTCATTGTGATTGGGCCCCCAAACTCCGCATTTAAATTCTTTATAGTTTTCTTTAAGGCTCTTCCTCTGTTGCCAAGTGAAGTTTCTTTGGTAGGGTTGAATAAGAAAAACGTAATAGATATGCTAAAATGGAGAAGGGAAAGCCTATGAGGTTACACAAAGAACCAAGGACAGCTTAGAGCTGGAGAAATAGTCTTTCACTAGTTATGCAAAACCAAAGAGTCAACCTTGAAAGCATATATATATATATGTTGCATCCTAAAATTGAAGGAAGAAAGTTTGGGCTTTAAGAAACCTCTAGGTACCTTGTAATTGGGTACCATGTATTTTCTTTTCTGAGGTTGCCTTCTACTTTTACAGCTTGGATGAAATTGTTCCCATTCAGCTCACTGTGTCCATCTTCCTGAGTCCTTCACTTCTTAGTCATCTTCTTAATCTGTCTACAAACTGACGTAACTGGCAGTTTGTACTTGCATTAAAATCCTTATGCCATTAATGTTTATAATGTTACCATTCTATTTGGTTTTTCTTTCCCTCCTTTCTTTTTCATCCAGCCATTAATTGTTAGAGCTCTTGAGTGTGCAATCACAGGCTCATGATTCCTTTTTGACCTTTTCTAAGCTCTTTTTTTTTTTTTTTACGTGAGTGGCTTCATTTTCTGTCAAATCTGAAATGCTTACACATTCTGAAATCCAGAACTTAATATCTAACTCTGTTATCCATTATACCTTTGCTTGATCATGGCCTCTATATTTTAAACTAAATTTTTAACAAAAATCAAGCCCTTATCCTCCTTCCAAATGCCTTTTCTCAAAATCTGCTATCGTTCTGTCATTTGTGAAACTTCTCTATAATAACCTGTATTATTTCCAGTAAAAACATAATTACATACATATTGTAAGAATAGCACATTTAGGAATATGGATTTTGTAAGTAACTTTTTGGCTGCCAATTATCAACAATGAGCATATGGATTGTACACTAGAATTTATAATTATATAGATGTATGGTGTAAATTTATTTTTATTGGCTTTTGCAAAATAATTATTCCATGAGGTCATAAAACATTAATTTAAAAAGTTTATTTGAGTGGTGCTGGAGATGTTGGGAGCCACTGTTCTAAGCTGTTCTAGCAGCTGCTTTGATATTTAAATCTCAGTGGAAAGACTGGTTTTACCAGGCCTTTACTGAAGTCAGGGAAGAATTTCCAAGTCTATCTCCTTTTGTTTGTGACAGCAGGTGGAAGAGCTTGTCAAAATCACACCTCTCCTTTGACCTCCTTGTGAATTTAACCCATTGTTCTTAGCTGTTTTTACTCTGGCTTAAAAACAGTCTAAAATAAAGCAAGGCTTCTGGTCGAATCTACTCTCCACTAGAGCCTCTCAGAAAGATCCCATGTGTTGTGTGTTAGTTTATTAATTTTAATCCTCACTCCTGACTCAAGAACCGTTAGACTCTACGGGCGGGCTCCGGCATGGAAAGATGGCTTGGTGGCTACAAATACTGCCTACTTATGGAAAACCCAGTCCAATTCTCAGAAGGTTCATGATTCACACTAATGTCTATAACTCGAGTTTGAGGGGAATCTGACATCATTTTCTGGCTTCCATTAGCACCAAGAATTCATACAAGAAATATACATGCAGATAAAACAGCCATACATATGAAATAAAAAATAAAAAAAAAACCTTTAAAATAGTTTCATTTTTCCCAGAGGTTAACTGTTTACAATTATAGCACAATGCAACAACAAAAAAAAAAAAGATTTTCAAAATGTTATCCAGATTCTATTTGTTTCTTTTGATGGAACAGACACTTTACACATGACTTATTCCCAGTATCTTGGACTGTTAGGTATATATATCACAGTTTCTGGAGAAAACAAAATATCTATGACATAGCTAAATTTAAACAAAATACACGCAGCAACCCAGCTACACAGAAGATAATAGATGGAAAACTCCAAACAAACAAAATCAACTACACCCAAGAAAACACAGAATAAAGATACCTTCACAACAATAAAGCAAAAGAAAAAAAGCACATAAACACACCATCTCCATCTCAGTTTTGAAATAGTTTTTCACTAGTTCCTGAGACTTGTTGATCAAACAGGAATGGCTGGCCCCAAGATCTACCAATCTCCACTTCCCAGTGCTGGGATTACAACTCTATTCCAGTTCTCCTAGATTTTTACATGGTATTAGGAATTTAATCAAAAGACCTCACATTTTCATGGGAAGCACAGTCTCAGCACTTGAAAATCGCATTCATATATATATATATATCATTCAGACTAAAACAATTGGTTTTTACCTAGTCTGCCACTATGTCAGAGAAACTTGAAATACTTTTTGTGAAAACATGTGGATACATTTTGATAGAGACGAATTTTAGTTCTTTCTTCCAGACTTTTAGAATTGTAAAGTGGCCTTTTGTGATAGAGAATGGCAATTTAGCTCAAAGAAATAATAATAACCTCAACGAAAGGAGCAAATTTACCACTACCCATGAACACTATGCACTTAACAGTTACCTTACCTTTCAGTTAGTAGATATAATTTATAAATGACAAAAAATTGTCCTTCTCTTCAGATCAGTGATACAAATTATAGTCATTATAAACATTACATATAATTTTTTGACTGAGAGGGAATTTCTCCTTGTGTATATTTTCAGTGGGTTGTATAACTCTAACCTCAGTAATTTCTGTTTTGTTGCCAAAGGAAATCATCAGAGAAATAATTTTCTTTTAGCAACCTACCGTTGTGAGTTTACTGCAACTGAGTTTACAATAGTTCTACCGGCCATTTATCTATACACAATTTATGCTTTGAAATCATAGCTTTCTGTTTGTCCCTTTCTTACTTATTTTATGCAAAAATACTAATGAATAATGAAAGAAGAGGTCATAATCAACAAGAAAATACAAGCAGTAATATTTACACCATATTTTGGTCAAAGTGATAACTTGTGTAAAGTTTCAGAAGCCTAAAGGAGCATTGTACAGGAGAAAGACATTTTAAAGTCTTTCTTCATAAATTGTGGGATTTGGTTACTCTTTCATTGTTAACCATAGGGACAAAATATTTCAAAGCAGGTTTTCTTTTTTTTTTTTTTTTAATGTGTGATCAACCTAAAACAAGGCAAGAAAATTATCTATATAAATATCTCCTTTAGTTATAATTAAAATTAATTCTGATAATCACATTTTTTCTGCATCCTAAATGGAGGGGAATAAGATTTCTCACCAGCGGTATTTTGTGGACATCATTCAAAATCAAAAGGAAAAGTATGGCTTCTATGAAATAGCCAATCTGATTTTCCGTAAAGTATAATGTGGCTCAAAAGAAATTTGTTTTCCATTTTAAAAGTAATAACTTAGTTGATCACTTCCCCCTTACCAGGCCACAGTAGAGGACAATGCAGCCACTTTTGATGAGAACTGATAGACTAAGATCAGAAAGAAGAGGAGAACCTCCCCTATCAGTGGACTTGGGGAGTGGCATGCATGCAGAAAGGGCAGGGAGGGTGGAATCGGGAGGGGAGGAGGGAGGGGCTTATGGGGGAATACAAAATGAATAAAGTGTAATTAATAAAAAATTTAAAAAAGTAATAACTTAAATAATTAATGTTTTTGTTGTAGAATTAATAATATATTTTTTTCTAATGTATTTTTGCAAATATACATGCTAACCAAGTAAATCCTGGACAGTTCAATGGCTCACAGTGGTGAGGAATCTGTTAATTGAGTGACTGATTTCTTTTCCTTTTCAATAAATTGACTTTAAAATTTTTCCTTAAGTAGCTATTATTTATTTTTTAAGATTTATCTATCATTTACACAGCATTCTGTCTGAATGTCTATGTGTGTCTGTGTGTATTTATGTGTCTGAGTTTCTATCTCTGTGTTTGTCTAAGTGTCTGTCTGTGTCTGTCTAACTGTCTATGTGTCTGTCTGTGGATCTGCCTGTTTGTGTGACTTTTTGTGTGTCTGTCTGTCTGTCTCTGTGTTGGTCTGTGTATCTGTGTGTCTGTCTGTCTGTGTTTTTCTGTGTGTCTGTGTGTTTGTCTATCTATCTGTCTATCTGTGTGTCCATCTATCTGTCTGTCTGTGTTTGTCTGCCTCTCTATTTGTCTGTCTGTGTGCATGTCCATGTGTCTGTCTGTGTTTTTGTGTGTCTGTCTGTTGGCCTATCTGTCTGTCTGTGTTTCTGTGTGCCTGTCAATGTGTCTGTCTCTGTGTCTGTCTGTGTATCTGTGTGTCTGCCTGTCTATCTATCTGTGTGTCTATGTGTCTGTATATATGTCTGTCTGTGTTTCTGTTTGTCCATCTCGA
>NW_026594444.1:0-6699 GCF_907164565.1 Psammomys obesus
GCAGAATTCTGTACTGAAAAAATCTGGCTCTGAGGTTTTTTTTTTTTGGAAAGGAGACTTTGATGACTTCTTTTATTTATTTGATGACTTCTTTTACTTTGGGTGATTGAGGATTACTTAGTCTATTTATATGATCTTGATTTAATTTTGGTAAACGGAATCTATCAAAAAAATTGTCCCTTTCCTTTAAATTTTCAAATTTTGTGGCATGTAGCCTTTTGTACTAAGACCTAATGATTGTTTGTATTTCCTCAGTGTCTGTCATTATGTCCCCCTCTTTGTTTCTGATTCTGCTGATTTGGATAGTTTCTCTCTGCTTTCTTGTTTATTTTGGCTTTTTTGTTGTTGTTGTTGATTTTTTTTGTTGTTGATTTTCTCAAAGAACCACCTCTTGTTCTCACTGATTCTTTGAATTGTTTTCTTTGTGTCACAATCAATTGATTTCAGTCTGAGTTTGATTATTTCCAATTTCCTACTACTCTTTGGTGTTTTTTCCCCCTAGGGCTTTAATGTGTGCTGTTAAGTTGCTTGTATGAGATATCTCAAAGTTCTTTTTGAAGGCACTTAGTGCTTTGAACTTTCTTCTTAGCACTGTTTTCATTGTGTCCTATAAGTTTGGATAAGTTGTGCTTTCATTTTCATTGAATTTTAGGAAGTTTCTAGTTCCTTTTTTCATTCCTTTACTGACAAAGATGTCATTGAGTAGAGATTTGTTTAGTTTCCAGTTTTTATGTAGGCTTTTTTCTTTTATTTCTTTTGTTGTTTATGTCTAGTTTTAGGCCATGGTGGTCTTGATATGAAACCAAGGATTACTTTTGTTTTCTTGTATCTGAGGCTTTCTTAGTGCCTGATTTGTGGTCATATTTTGAGTAGATTCCTTGACGTGTTGTAAAGAAGGTATACTCTTTTTAATTTGGATGAAAATTTCTGTAGACATCTATTAAGTCCATTTGATTTAGGACCTCTAAGTGCGATTATTTCCCTTTTAGCTATTGTTTACATGATCAGTCCCTTGGTGAGAGTGGAGTGTTGAAGTCTCCTACTGTTATGGTGTTGGGATCCATGTGTGATTTCAGCTTTAATAATGTTTCATTTACTACTACTACACATGTGCTCATCTATTTGCATGGATGTTCAGGATTGTGGTGTCCTCTTGGTTGATTTTTCCTTTGATGAGAATGAAGTGTCTCTCCTCATCTTTTTTTTTTTAATTTTTATTATTATTTTTGGTTGGAAGTGTATTTTATTAGATATTAGAATAGCTACCCCAACTTGTTTTCTGAGTCAGTTTGCTTAAAAAAAACTATTTTTTTCTGGCCATTTACTCTGATGTATTGTTTATCTTTGTTGCAGAGGCATGTTTCTTGGATACATCAGAATGTTGGATCCATTTTATCTGCAACCATTCTATTAGTCTTTTTATTACAGAGATGAGTCCATTGAATGTTGATATATAATTGTGACCAATGAATGTTAGTTTCTTTTTTTCCACAGAGGGCCTCTAAAAGACTCTACCTAGCATTGTATCAAAGCAGATACTAAGACTCATAACCAAACTTTTGGCAGAGTTCAGGCAATCATATGAAAGAAAGGAGAGTTAGTGTGACGTGGAGAGGATAGGAGATCCACAAAGACCAAATATATCTGGGCACAGGGGTCTTATTTGAGACTGTTTCTCCAACCAAGGACCATGTATAGATACAACCTAGAACTTCTGCTTGGATGTAGGGCATGGTAGCTCAGTAACCAAGTGGGTTTCCCTAGTAAGGGGAGCAGGGATTATTTCTTTTTTTTTATTTTTTTTTAATTTTATTTTTTTTTATCAGTTACATTTTATTAACTCTGTATCCCAGCCGTGTCCCGATCCCTCATTCCCACCCAGTCCCTCCCTCCCTCCCTCATCTCCACCGTGCCCCTTGCCAAGTCCACTGATAGGGGGAACCTCCTCCCCATTTATCCGATCCTGTTTTATCAGGTATCTTCAGGACTGGCTGCAAAGCTCTCCTCTGTGGCCTAACAGGACTGTTCCTCCCTTGGGGGGTGGGGAGGCCAAAGAGCCAGTCATTGAGTTCCTGTTAGAAATAGTCCTTGTTCCCCTCACTATGGGAAACCAATTGGTTACTGAGTTACCACAGGCTACATCTGAGCAGAGGTTCTAGGTTACATTCATACATGGTCCTTGGTTGCATGTCAGTCTCAGAAAAGACCCTGTGCCCAGATATGTTTGGTCCTTGTGGAACTCCTATCCTTTCCTCATCATACTAACTCCCCTTCTTTCTTATGATTCCCTGTACTCTGCCAAAGGTTTGGTCATGAGTCTTTGCTTTGAAAACACTGCTAGTTAGAGTTTTTCAAATGCGCTCAGTAGACTCCTGTCAATGTTTAAGGTGCATCCCATCTGTCTTTCAAAACGAGGATTGATAATCATACCCCATGACCGCTCTCTTGATTATCTTTTTTAGGTGTATAGATTTCATTATGTTTATCATATCTTATAGGTCTATATAAGTGAGTATATACCGTGTTTGTCTTTCTCCTTCTGGGATATTTCACTCAGGATGATCTTTTCTAGGTCCCACCATATGCCTGCAAATTTCATGATTTCCTCCTTTTTGATTGCTGAGTAGTATTTCATTGTGTAAAAATACCACAATTTCTGTACCCATTCCTCCGTTGATGGACATCTGGGTTGTTTCCAGGTTCTGGCTATTACAAATAAAGCAGCTATAAACATGGTTGAGCAAATATCTCTTTTGTGTACTTGAGCAAACTTTGGGTATATACCTAGCAGTGGTATAGCTGGGTCTTGAGGAAGCACTATTCCTACTTGTCTTAGAAAGCGCCAGATAGATTTCCAGAGTGGTTGAACCAGTTTACATTCCCACCAGCAGTGGAGGAGGGTTCCCCTTTCTCCACAACCTCTCCAGCATGTGTTGTCCCTTGAGTTTTTCATTTTGGCCATTCTGATGGGTGTAAGGTGATATCTCAGGGTCGTTTTGATTTGAATTTCCCTGATGGCTAATGAGGATGAGCATTTCTTTAAGTGTTTCTCTGCCATTCGATATTCCTCTACAGAAAATTCTCTGTTTAGCTCTGCTCCCCATTTTTTAAGTGGATTACTTGGTTTGCTGCTTTTCAGCTTCTTTAGTTCTTTGTATATACTCGATATTAGTCCTCTGTCAGATAAAGGGTTAGTGAAGATTCTTTCCCAATCTGTAGGCAGGCGTTTTGTTTTGATGACAGTATCCTTTGCTTTACAGAAGCTTTCCAGTTTCATGAGGTCCCATTTATTGATTGTTGCTCTTAGAGCCTGTGCTGTTGGTGTTCTGTTCAGGAAGTTGTCTCCTGTGCCAATGAGTTCTAGGCTGTTCCCCACTTTTTCTTCTAACAGATTAAGAGTATCTGGTTTTATGTTGAGGTCTTTGATCCACTTGACTTTAGTTTTGTGCAGGGTGATAAATATAGATCTATTTTCATTTTTCTGCATGTGGACATCCAGTTGGACCAGCACCATTTGTTGAAGATGCTGTCTTTTTTCCATTGAATGGTTTTGGCTTCTTTGTCACAAATTGAGTATTCATAGGTGTGTGGGTTTATTTCTGGGTCTTCTATGCGGTTCCATTGATCCTCCTTTCTGTTTTTATGCCAATACCATGCAGTTTTTATTACTATTGCTCTGTACTACAATTTGAGATCGGGGATGGAGATACCTCCAGATGATCTGTTGTTGTACAGGATTGTTTTGGAGATTCTGGGTTTTTTGTTTCTCCATATGAAGCTGAGAATCTTTTTTTCAAGGTCTGTAAAGAATTGAGTTGGTATTTTGATGGGAATTGCATGGAATCTGTAGATTGCTTTTGGCAGGATGGCCATTTTCACAATGTTAATCCTACCAATCCATGAGCACAGGAGATCTTTCCATCTTCTGAGATCTTCTTCAATTTCTTTCTTCAGAGACTTAAAGTTTTTCTCAAACAGGTCTTTCACTTGCTTGGTTAGTGTCACCCCAAGGTACTTTATGTGGTTAGTGGCTATTGTGAAGGGTGTTGTTTCCCTAATTTCTTTCTCGGCCATTTTGTCTTTGGTATACAGGAGGGCTTCTGATTTTTTTGAGTTGATTTTGTATCCTGCCACTTTGCTGAAGGTGTTTATCAACTGGAGGAGTTCTCTGGTTGAATTCTTGGGGTCGCTCATATATACTATCATATCATCTGCGAATAGTGACACTTTGACCTCTTCCTTTCCGATCTGTATCCCCTTGATCTCCTTTATTTGTCTTATTGCTCTGGCTAGGACTTCAAGTACTATGTTGAAGAGGTAGGGAGAGAGTGGGCAGCCTTGTCTTGTCCCTGATTTCAGTGGGATTGATTTAAGCTTCTCTCCATTGAGTTTGATGTTGGCTATAGGCTTGCTGTGTATTGCCTTTACTATCTTTAGGTATGTGCCTTGTATTCCTGATCTCTCCAAGACTTTAAACATGAATGGGTGTTGGACTTTGTCAAATGCTTTTTCAGCATCTAAGGAGATGATCATGTGGTTTTTCTCCTTCAGTTTGTTTATGTGGTGGATTACATTGATAGATTTCCGTATGTTGAACCACCCTTGCATGCCTGGGATGAAGCCTACTTGGTCGTGGTGGATGATATCTTTGATGTGTTCTTGGATTCGGTTTGCAAGTATTTTATTGAGTATTTTTGTGTCAATGTTCATAAGAGAGATAGGTCTGAAGTTCTCTTTTTTTGTTGGGTCTTTGTGTGGTTTAGGTATCAGGGTGACTGTTGCTTCATAGAATGAGTTTGGTAATGTACCTTCTGTTTCTATTTTGCGGAATAGTTTGAGGAGAATTTGTGTGAGCACTTCTTTGAAGTTCTGGTAGAATTCCCCGCTGAAACCATCTGGTCCAGGGCTTTTTTTGGAGGGGAGACTGTGAATGACTGCTTCAATTTCCTTGGAGGATATTGGGCTGTTCAGTCTTTCTACCTGATCTTGACTTAATGTTGGAAGATGGAATCTATCAATAAAACTGTCCATTTCACTAAGATTTTCAAATTTTGTGGCATATAGGCTTTTGTAGTATGACCTAATGATTGTTTGAATTTCCTCTGTGTCTGTAGTTATGTCACCCTTTTCATCTCTGATTTTGTTGATTTGGATATATTCTCTCTGCTTTTTAGTTAGTTTGGCTAAGGGTTTGTCTATCTTGTTGATTTTCTCAAAGAACCAGCTTTTTGTTTCATTGATTCTTTGAATAGTTTTATTTGTTTCTAATTGATTGATTTCAGCCCTGAGTTTGATTATTTCCAGCCTTTTGCTCCTCTTGGGTGTATCTGCTTCTTTTTTTTCTAGGGTTTTCAGTTGGGCCATTAAGTTGTTCGTATGTGATGTTACAAATTTCTTCTTGTAGGCACTTAGTGCTATAAATTTTCCCCTGAGCACTGCTTTCAAGGTGTCCCATAAATTTGGGTATGTTGTGCCTTCATTTTCATTGAATTCTAGGAAGTCTTTAATTTCTTTCTTTATTTCTTCCTTAACCCAGCTGTCATTGAGTAACAGGTTGTTCAGTTTCCATGTGCATGTAGGCTGTTTGTTACTTCTGTTGTTGTTGAGGTCCAGCTTAAGTCCATGGTGGTCAGATAGAATACAAGGGAATATTTCAATCTTTTTGTATCTGTTGAGGCTTTCTTTATGACCAATTATATGGTCTATTTTGGAGAAGGTTCCATGTGGTGCTGAAAAGAAGGTATACTCTTTTGAGTTTGGATGAAAAGATCTGTAGACGTCTATTAGGTCCATTTGATTTAGTGTCTCTGTAAGTGTTTTTATTTCCCTATTTGTTTTCTGTCTAGTTGATCTGTCCCTTGGTGAGAGTGGAGTGTTGAAGTCTCCCACTATTAGGGTTTTAGGATCCATGTGTGATTTAAGCTTTAATATTGTTTCATTTACGAATGTAGGTGCTCTTGTATTTGGGGCATAGATATTCAAAATTGTGATGTTCTCTTGGTGGATTTTTCCTTTGATGAGAATACAGTGGCCGTCCTAATCTTTTTTTATTAACTTGGGTTGAAAGTCTATTTTATTAGATATTAGGATGGCTACTCCCGCTTGTTTTCTGGAACCATTTGCTTGAAAGACATTTTTCCAGCCCTTTACTCTGAGGTAGTGTTTATCTTTGTTGCATAGGTGTGTTTCTTGGATGCAACAGAATGTTGGATCCTGTTTCCGCAACCATTCTGTTAATCTGTGTCTTTTAATTGGGGAGTTGAGTCCGTTGATGTTGATAGAAACTAGTGACTAACAATTATTACTTATTTTAGATGTGGTGTTGGTGGTGTCACTGAGTTTCATTGCTTGTCTTCTTTTGGTTTTTTTGTTGTGTAGTTATCTATTTCCTCTGTTTCCTTCGATGTAGTTGTTTTCTTTGGTTTGGAGTTTCCCTTCTATTAACTTCTGTAAAGCTGGGTTACTATGTAGATATTGTTTAAATTTTGTTTTGTCTTGGAATATCTTGAATTCTCCGTCTATGTTGATTGAAAGTTTTGCTGGGTATAGTAGTCTGGATTGGAATCTGTGGTCCCTTAAGGACTGTATGATTTCTGTCCAGGCCCTTCTGGCTTTCATAGTTTCTGTTGAGAAATCTGGTGTGATTCTGATAGGTCTACCTTCATATGTTACTTGGCCTTTTTCCCTTGCTGCTTTTAG
>NW_026594444.1:11699-33194 GCF_907164565.1 Psammomys obesus
TGCATTTCTTCTCTGTTTGCCTCAATTTTCGTGGTCATTTCTCTGAGTGCACGATTTGTTTCCTCTTGGTTAGTCTCGATTTCTTTTGTTATTTCTCTGAGGGCTTTGTTCATTTCATCTCTATGGGCCTCTAATAGCTGGAGAAACATAGTTTTGAGGTCGTTTTCTTGTATATCTAGTGAATTGAAATGTCCATTTTTTGTGGGGTTGCTGGTGAGATCATTATGTCCTGATTTTTGTTGGGAGTGTTCTTATGTCTGCCTCTAGCCATCTGGTTATTTATAATCCTCATTGGTTGTTCCTCGAGATTGTAGTTTGGGCTATGATCCTCTCTTTCTATTTTCTGGACTGTTTTTTTCAGGAAGATGAGAGAGGTTCACTACTTTGGGGGTGTGCACTGTGTTTTCAGTTTTGCCTAAGTAAAGAATGTGACGCTGGCGCTATTCGCGTGCGCTTTTAGCGGGCGCAGTGTGCATGCGCGGATTGTCTGACTATTGCAGTGGCCTGCAAGCCACTATTATGCAGTTCTGACTGAGATCCAGGGATTGTTTGCCTGGATTACCCTGGTGGACCCGCAAGGCAGAGGCTTCAATGTCGCTATCCCAAGAATCCCTCTGATGCCCACACTAGGAGTGTGGGTGGCAGGGATCTCGTCTGGTTGCTTCTGTGGAGAGGCCCTGTGTCTGGGGAAAACTCTCCCTAGAAGGCTCACTCACTCTCTTGCAGGACCAGTTGGAATGCACAGGTGTTCCCCTTGCTAGCTACTCTCAGTTTTGGTCCTGCTGCAGAAGTGCACGGGTAGGGTAACAGTCAGCTCTGTGACACTGTGGCCGCAGGACTCGGTGTCCACCTTTCCTGTGTGCTGCCTCTTTGTTCTTTCCCTCTGCCAGGAGGGGTTGTGTTGACTGGTCCCTGGGTGGCACGGGAAAGAGTTAGGGTGAGTGTATTCAATCCCAGATCCCGGGCCCAGATCTCTCTGCCAGAAGCAGCCTAGCAGTAGAATCTATGTTTGCTGATCCCAAGAGAGTACCGGGTAGGGTTGAGTGTCCTCAGATCCAGAGCTTGGCCCCCTCTGCTAGGGGCCACTGGAGAGAGGGTGCTGTGTCTTTGGGAGGCTGCCTCTCTGTCCTTCCCCTCTGACCTTCTCCTCTGCTAGGGCGAGCTTATGGAGGTGCTCTCAGGGGAGTGCCAGCAGGGGTTGGGGCTTCTCAGTGGGATCCTGAGCCCTGAGCCGGCGGCGTTTCTCTGCCGGAGGGGGGGCGCAGGTGATAGAACTTGCTGCTATATCTTATTGCGCTGGACCCAGGAGAATCTCTGGACGTGTAGGATGACCACAGTTCCAGATCCCGAGCTGTAGTTTGTTTGCTAGAAGCGGCTGGCAGCACTGGAGTTCTGGCACTGTGAAGCCGCTGTGCGCCTCTTTATCCTTCTGCTTCGCTGCAGCAGGGTGATGGCGGTGGCAGGGTGATGGTGGCGTTTGGGGGAGTGCCCAAAAGGATTGGGTTTTCTCCGCCCTGCTCTCGAGTTGAGGTACAGACATGTGGTCTGTGGCAGATTCTGTTGGGCACCTCCTGCCTCCTCCAAAGAGGGAGTAGGGATTTCGAGCTGGGCGCGCAGCTGCTATCCGCCAGTGGCGGGAGCTCAGTTGTGATAGCGGCAGGTACCCGCCGAGGTCGGAGAGACCTTCCAAGGAAAGACTAGGTGACCCGTGACCAGTCTGGCAACTTTCCTTCCCCGCGGGTTTTTTTTTGCGACTAGGACTCGCAGCCTTAGGCCCCCTTGTGCCCACTAATCAGCCTTGGAAATTGATCGTGATAAGCAGGCTTGTGGCACTAGCCCGGAGACCCAAAACCCGTGTTGCAGGGTTCTGTTCTGGGTTCTGGCTGGGCAGCCGAGAGTGGACCCGACCGCTTCCCACGCCATCGGAGCCTCCCCTCACCTGGGAAACATGGTCGATCGCTGTTGTTTTAGGGCCCAGAGTTCAGTCTCCTTGTCGCTGCACGGAGTGTGTTGTTCCCCTTCTCAGACACGGAGTTCTCCCGGTGCCGCCATCTTGGCCCCTCCGGGACTATTTCTGACATGAACTCAATGGCAGGCTCTTTGACCTCCCCACCACTCAAGGGAGGAGCAGCCCTGCTAGGCCACAGAGGAGGACTTTGTAGCCAGTCCTGAATTTACCTGTTAGTTTCTTTTGTTGTGGAGTTGGTGGAGATTGTGTGGTTGTGTGCTTGTTTTATTTTGATTTCTTTTTCTTGTGAGGTTATCTATGTCCTGTGATTTCTTGACTTTAGTTGTTTTCATTGGATTGGAGTTTTTCTTCTAGTATCTTTTGTAGGGTTGGGTTGCTGTGTCGATATTGTTTAAGTTTAGTTTTGTCATGGGATATTTTGTTTTCTCTATCTATGTTGATTGAAATCTTTCCTGGGTTTAGTAGTCTGAGTTGGAATCTGTGTTCTCTAGAGTCTGCATGACTTCTGATCAAGCCCTTCTGGCTTTCATAGTTTCTGATAAGACGTCTGGTGTGATTTTGATAAATCTACCATTACATGTTACTTGGTCTTTTACCTTTGCTGCTGTAAATATATTTTATTTTTTTCTGTAGATTTAGTATTTTGACAATTATATGACATGAGGAGTTGCTCTTCTGGTCTAGTCTATTTGGTGTTCTGTCGGCCTCTTCTATGTTAATGAACATCTCCTTCTTTAAGTTGGAAAATTATTCTTCTATGGTATTCTTGAAAATGATTTCTGGATCTCGCTGCCTGGAATCTTCCTTTTCATCTGTTCTTATTATTCTTATATTTTGTCTTCTCATGGGGTCCTTGATTTCTTGGATGTTTTCTGTTTGGGACATTTCTGATTTTCTTTTTCTTTGAGAGCTATATCAATTTCTGCAATTGTATCTCCAGCACCTGAGATTCTCTCTTCCATCTCTTGCATTCTGTTAGTGATAGTTACCTTTTTGTTTCATGATATTTTTCTAAGTTCTCCATCTTCATGGTTTTCTGTATTGATTCTAATTCTGTTTTCATGTCTTGTTCCATTTCCTTCATTTGTTTGTCTTTCCATCATGGCCTCTAATTTTTCTTTTGTTGGTGTTGTTGTTGTTTATTCTCTATATGCCACTAATTGTTCCTCTACTTTGCTTCTATTTGTTTGCTTGTATTTGCTGGTATTTCTTTGAGAACTTTGTTTCTTCTCTATATGCCTCTACTTTTGACTCTACATGTCCTTCTATTTGTTTTGTTGTATTTGCTTGTATTTTTGGGAGCTTTGTTCATTTCCTCTTTATGAGCTTCTAATACCTGGATAAGAGTATATTTGAGAACATTTTCCTGTGCTTCTGATGAGTTAGAATATCCATTGATTTTGGGTTGCTGAATTTTTTTAATGGGTTCTTATGACAACCTCTTGCCCTATGCTTGTCTGTAACCTTGCTGTTTGTTCCTGGAGTCTGTTCTTCAGACTGGGTTTGTCTGTCTCTAGTGTTTTGAGTATTCTTCAGGAAGATGAGAAAGTGGATGTTGGTGTTTAAGCTGTAGCTAAGGGAAGATGGTCGCAGATGCATGTGCACAAATGCCGTTAATGTGCATGGAAGTTTGCCTTGAAGGATAGGGTGCTAGAGTATGTAGATGCCTGGAAAGGTGGAGAGTAAGAGCAGCAGGGAGTGATGGTGTTTTTTATTGGCTCAATATTCATGTTCTGGTGCCCTGAATATCTCATTGGTCTTCAGGCCTGTACTAGTGTTCTCCTAGTATTCAAATTTGTCTGGGCTCTAGGAATTGTTTGTCTGTACTCCACTGGTAGTCCCAAAGAATAGGGGCTTCAATGTTGATAAGGCTGTCACAAGGATCCCTAAGTTCTCCACAGTGAAATTGTGGGTGAGAGGGATCAGAGATGTCTTGATGCTAGCATAAACAGACCCTGGGTCTGGGGCTCTGCATGCACTCAGTTGAAGGTGCACTCACTTGCTTGCAGACCTAATTGGAAAGCACAGGGATTCCCCCTGTTGTCCACTTCCAGGTTTGGGCTTGCAGAGGCAAATGAGAATGTACAAGCTCTGTCAGCTCACTGGTATCCACTGTTTGGCCCCCGGGCATGGAGGCCAGAACTTAAGGCAGCCAACTCTGCTATCTCTGTCACTGAGCATAGAGGCTCCTGCTTGTGCTAGTAGCCACACACTCTGCTGCAGTTGCACAAGTTGGGAGGGCAATACAGCTGCTTGCTGATCTGGGAAGCTATTATTTCAGCTGCTTCTGCCCTCTCAGTCACCAAGCAAGGAGGCTTATGCTTTGGGCAACCACTCCCTTCTCTGATGAGCAGGAAGGCCCATGCTTTGGGGCAAGGAGAAGTGCAGGAGTGGGTTAATATTCACCATTCTCAGTCCCTGGAAATGTCCATGGGTGACCTGGATCCAAACTGTCCCAGCTCATGGATTGTCCTCTCTTGCCCAGGAAGCCTCACTGTTGATGTTCTGGCTTCAGTTGTCCCTCCACTCACTAATTTTGGAGTTTTGTATCCTGTGCACCTCAGATAAGGTGCTTGCTGGTCGCCACCATCTTGGACCACCACCAACTTACTTTTTCTAGCATTGCTTGTTTTATCTTTAGTTTTTTTTTAATTTCCATAGCCACTTGGTGTATTAATCTAGTAAGAGTTACTAACTTATTTGTTCATTGTTTATTACCTAATAAATTTATTATATTCTTTTGTATGCTTTGATGTAGGTACATTTGTTTATTTTGTTCTTAGTTTCTGTATTTTTGGTATCATCTTCAAAAAAAATCATTATCAAGACCCATGTTAAAAAAAAAAAAACTATTCATGATGTGGCTATGCAGCTCTGTTGTATAATACTTGCTTTCAGTTCACAGATCATTGGCTTTGGTCCTTCATGGACCCTATACATATTGCCTAAATTGTCTTCTATCAGCTTTATCATTTTAGGTCTTACATTTAAATCTTTAAGTCATTTGTTAATTTTATGTGTTCTGTAAGATTAAGATTGAACATAATTATTTTCCACTTAGATATGCATTTTTTTCAAAACACTGTTTATTGGAGAGATAATTCATTTTTATTTAACTTTTTATCGATTCTTTGAAAATTTCACATTATTTACCTCAATTTTACTCATCTCCCCTTCCCTTTGTACCCATCCTTCTTCCTTTCAACATTCCTACTAAAAGAAAAAAAATCCTTGTAGAAGCTGTAGTGTGTACCAGTGTGTCCAACAGTATATACTCTTTTGTCCACACTTCTTTTTAATTTTTTTCCATAATTTCTTAATAATTTATCCTTTTGAAGCCCACTCCCTCAACTCCCTCAGTCTCACTCTCCCTCACTCTTCCCTTCATCCCCTTCCTCCAGTCCACAGAAAGCTGGAGTTCTCCACTACTGCCATTTGCCCATGGCTAGTTAAGTCTCACCAGGATTGCTTTGATTTCTTCCACCATGGCCTAGAAAGGATGCATCATCAGAGGTAGTGATCAGAGAGCAGTCAACTGAGTTCAAGATAGAGACAGTTCCTGTTCTGCTCCCTCAGAGATCCACATGGAGACTGAGCTGCCTATCAACTACCTCTGAGCATGGGGTCTTGGTACTCTCCACTCATGGTCCTCCTTTGGTACATCAGTCTCTGCAGAATGCTGAAAACTCAGAACTTGTAGTTTTGTTGGTCTCCTTGTGGGGCTCCTGTGCTCTCCAGATACTTCTATTCCCACCCCTTTCTTCCTCTATAAGACTCCTTGCTCTCTGACTAAAGATTGGCCATGAATCTCACCATCTACTTTGACCCCCTGTTGGGTGAATCCCTTCAGAGGACGCTCTATAGTTGACTTCCATCTAGTTTCCTCTCTTCTACTCTTCTGATCCTGTTTGACATTCTGAATGATATTTAAGCATCCTACTTAGGGTTTTCGTTAGTGTTTAGATAATTTAGGTCTGTAGATAGCTGTCCTATATTATATGGCTAATATCCACTTACCATGCCTATCTTTCTGTTTCTGGTTTACCTCACTCAGGATGATCTCTTCTTGTTCAATCCATTTGCCTGCAAATTTCAGGACTTTCTTGTTTTTAATAGATTAGTAATATTCCATTGTGTAAATGTACCACAATTTCTGTATCAATTCCTCCATTGAGGGACATCTTGGTTGTTTCCAGATTCTAACTAATGCAAATAAAAGCTGTTATGAGTATAGTTGAACAAATGTAATTATTGAATGGTGGAGCATATTTTAGGTTCTCCTTCTAGCTTAATTCCTTTAGGTGTACATATTTTAGTATGTTTATCCTATGTCATATTTCTAATACTAACTTATAAGTGAATATATACTATGTTTGCCTTTTTGTTTCTGGGATACCTCATGCAGGATATTTTCTAGTTCCCACCATTTGCTTACAAATTTCATGATTTTCTTTTTTTTAATTGTTTAGCAGTATTCCATTGTAAATATGTACTACAATTTCTCTACCTATTCCTCAGTTGAGGGACATCTGGGTTGTTTCCAGATTCTGGCTATTATGAATAAAGCTGCTATGAATATAGCTGCGCAAATGTCCTTGTTGTACACTTGATCATATTTTGGATATATGCCTAAGAGTGGCATAACTGGGTATTGAGGTAGTGCTATTCCCAGTTTTCTGAAAGAGCTCCAAACAGATTTCCAAAATGGAATTCAATTGTGCACTCCCACCAACTGGATCTTGAGGAAGCACTAGTCCTACTTGTCTGAGAAAGTGACAGATTGATTTCCAAAGTGGTTGTACAAGTTTACATTTTCACCAGCAATGGAGGATAGTTCCCCTTTCTCCACATCCTCTATAGCATGTTTTGTCACTTCAGTGTTTGATCCATTGTGATCAGTGTAAGATAGAATCTCAGAGTTTTTTTTTATTTGCATTTCCCTAATGACTAAGGATGCTAAGCCTTTCTTTAAGTGTTTCTCTGCCATTCTATGTTCCTTTGTTGATAATATTCTGCTTAGTTCTGTAATCCATTTCTAAATTGGATTATTTGGTTTGTTAGTGTCTAATTTCATGACTTATTTATATATTCTGGATATAGTCCTCTATCAGATGTAAGGTTGTTGAAGATGTCTTCCCAGTCTGTAGGCTATATATAGTTTTGTTCTGATGACAGTGTCATTTGCATTCAGAAGCTTTTCAGGTTTAAGATATCCTATATATTAATTGTAGATCTTAGAACCTGAGTTGTTAGTTTTCTCTTCAAGAAATTTTCTCCTCTGAAAATGGGTACAAGGGCCTTCCCTACTTTTTCTTCCATCAGATTTAGTGTGTCTGGTTTTATGTTGATGTCTTTGATCCACTTGGAATTTACTTTTGTGCAGGTGATAGATATGGGTATTTTTGCAAATTTCTACACATGGGCTTCCAGTTAGACCAGCAAAATTTTTTAAGATGCTTCTTTTCATTGTATGCTTTTGGCATCATTGTCAATGATCAGGTGTCCATAGGTGTGTGGATTTATTTATAGGTCTTTGATTTGATTGCATTGTTCTACCAGTCTGTTTCTATGCCAGTACCATACAGTTTGTATTACTGTTGCTCAATTGTACAGCTTGAGGTCAGGGATTGGAATATCTCCAGAAGATCTTTTATTGTACAGAATTCTTTTAGCATTATTGGGTTTCTTGTTATTCCACATGAAATTGAGAAATTTTCTTTCAAGGTCTGTAAAGAATTGTGTTGGTATTTTGATAGGAATTGTAGTTAATTTGTAGATTGCTTTTGGTAAGATGGCCATTTTTAGTAAGTTGATACTACTCAGCCACAAGCATGTGAGATTTTTACATCTTCTGATATCTTGTCCTATTTCCTTCTTTAGAGACTGAAGTTTTTTCATACATGTCTTTGACTTGCTTGATTAGAGTTACACGAAGGTTCTTTTTGTCTTTTGTGGCTATTTTGAATGATGGTGTTTTCCTAATTTATATCTTAGCCCATTTGTCTTTTGTATACAGGAGTGTTACTTTTGTTGTTATTTCTTATTTAATTTCGTATCCAGCCATTTTGCTGAAGTTGTTTATCAGTTGTAGGAGGTCCCTGGTAGAATTTATGGTGTAGCTCCTGTATACTATCATATCATCTTCAAAGAGTGAAACTCTGACTTCTTCCTTTCCAATTTGAATCAGGTTGATCTCTTTTAATTTTCTTATTCCTCTAGCAAGAACTTCAAGAAGTATATTGAAGAGATATGGAGAAAGTAGACAGCCTTGCCTTGTCCTTGATCAGTGGGATTGATTTAATCTCTCCATTTAGTTTGATGTTGGCTCCAGGCTTGCTGAATATTGCCTTTATTATGTTTGAGTATGTGCTTTGCATCCCTGATTTCTCCAGGACTTTAAACATGAATAAGTGTTGGATTTTATCAGATGATTTTTACAGTACCTAGGGAGATGATCAGGTTTTTTTTTTTTTCTTTCAGTTTGTTTGTATGTTGGATGACATTGATGGATTTCTATATATTTACCACCCTTGCATATGTGGGATGAAGCTTACTTGGTCATAGTGGATGATATCTTTGATGTGATCTTTGATTTGGTTTGCAAGTATTTTGCTGAGTATTTTTGCATCAATGTTCATAAGGTAGATTGACCTGAAATTTCTTTCTTTGTTCGGTGTTTGTGAGTTTTAGGTGTCAAGGTGATTGTGACTTTATAGAATGAGTTTGGTAATGTTCCCTCTGTTTCTATTTTGTGGAATAGTTTGAAGACTATTGGTGTTAACTCTTCTTTGAAGGTCTGGTAGAATTTTGCACTGAAACCATCTGGCCCTGGGCTTTTCTTGGATGGGAGACTTTTGATAACAGCTTCTATTTGCTTACAGGATATAGGACTATTGATTTTATTTACCTGGTCTTTTTCATTTTTGCTTTTAGATTTCTTAATTAATTAATTATTCATGTTTATTCATTTATCACAATTTTTTCACTTTGTCTCTGGGCTGGAGCCCCCTCCATTTCCTCCCATTTCCACCCACCTTCTCTCATATCTCCCTATTCCTCTTTCCTAGTCCTCTGATACGGGAAGACCTCCTCCCATTCTATCTGATCCTAGCCCATCAAGTCTCCTCAGGGCTGGCTGCATCATCTTCCTCTGTGGCCTGCCAAGGCTGTATTCCCCAGGGGGATGTGATCCAAGACCTAGTCACTGAGTTCATGTCATAAACAACCCATGACCCCTTATGAGGGAATCCACTTGGAAACTGAGCAGGGGATCTATGTCCTCTCCATGCATGTTCCTTGGTTGGAGTATTGGTTTCTGCTAAGTACCCTGGACCCAGTTTTTTGACACTGTCTCCTTGTGTAGTTCCTGTCCTCTCCGTGTCTTTCTACCTTGCTCTTGTATGTTTACTGCACTCTGTCCAAAGTTTGGCTTAGAATATCGGTATCTCCTTCCATACTCTGATGGATAGATTCTTTCAGAGGAAACTGCCGAAAGTTCATGTTCTGCTCATTGTCTTCTCTTACTTCTGATGTCTATGCAGTTTGCCCTTCTGAGTAAGGTTTCAGCCTCTTCCCTAGGGTCTTCTTTGTTGTTGAGCTTCCTTAGGAATGTAGATTTTAGTGTGTTTATCTCTTATTATATGGCTAATATCCACTTAAAAGTGAGTATATACTATATATGTCTTTCTGCTTCTGGGATACCTCACTCAAGATGATCTTTTCTAGGTCTGTCCATTTGTCTGCAAATTTCATGATTTCCTTGTTTTTAATTACTAAGTAGTATTCCATTGTGTATATATACTACACTTTCTGCATCCATTCTTCAGTTGAGGGACATCTAGATTATTTCCAGATTCTGGATATTATGAAGAATGCTACTATGAACATAGTCGAGCAAATGTCCTTATTGTATAGTTTAATAACTTTTGGATATATGCCCAGTAGTACTGTAGCTGGATCTTGAGGTAACATATTCAAAATTTTCTAAGAAACTGCCATATTGGTTTTCAAAGAGGTTTTACAAGGTTACATTCTTACCACCAGTGGAGGAAGGTTGCCATTTCTCTACAATCACTCCAGCATAAGTCATCTGTTGAGTTTTTGGTCTTAACCATTCTGATGGGTGAGAAATGGAATCTCAGTGTCCTTTTTATTTGCATTTCCCTAAAGAATAAGGATTTTTGAGAATGTCTTTACCTTTTTCTCTGCCATTCAATATTCCTTTATTGAGAATTCTCTCTTTAGCTCTGTACCCATTTTTAAATTGGATTTCTTGGTTTGTTGGTGTTTAACTTCTTGATTTGGTTATATTATTCTTCATGTTAGCCTTCTGTCAAATGTAGGGTTGGTAAAGATTTTTTCCTAGTCTGTAGGCTGTCGTTTTGTTCTGATGACAGTGTCCTTTGCTTTATAAAAGCTTTTCATTTTCATGAGGTCCCATTTAGTGATTGTTGTTCTTAGAGCCTACGCTGTTAGTGTTCAGTTCAGGAAGTTGTCTACTGTGCCAGTGACTTCCAGGCTTTTCTTCTCTTTTCCTTCTAACAGGTTTAGTGTGTCTGGTTTTATGTTGAGGTCTTTGATCCATTTAGATTTTATTTGTTTGCTAGGTGATAAATATGAACTATTTCCATTTCAGCATGTAGACATCCAATGGAATGGATTTTCCATATCATTTAGATTTTTACGTTTTTACCTTATAGGCTTTTTAAGTAAGACCTAATGATTGTTTGGATTCCCTCAGTGTCTGTTTTTAATTCCCCCTATTCATTTTTTTTTAATTTTGTTGATTTGGATAAAACTCCCTGCATTTTATTTAGTTTGGCTGAGGTTTGCCCATCTTGTTTATTTTCTCAAAGAACCTGCTCTTGGTTTCATTGATTTGTATTTTTCATTTGTTTCTAATTTATTGAATTCAGCCCTAAATGTTTACATATTCCAGCTGTCTACTCTTCTTGGGTGTGTCTTCTTTTTTTCAAGGACTTTCAGCTAAAGCCATTAATTTGCTTGTATGAGATGTTCCGAATTTCTTTATGAAGGCACTTAGTGCTACAAACCTACTTAGCTCTGTTTTCGTTGTGTCCCATGAGACTGATTATGTTGTGACTTCATTTTCATTGGATTGTTTGAAGTCCCTAATTCCTTTCTTTATTTCTTCCCTGACCCTGCTGTCATTGAGTAGTGAGTTGTACAGTTTCCATGTGTGTGTAGGCTTTTTGCCATTTCCATTGTTGTTGAGGTCCATGGTGGTCTGATAGGATACAAGGTATTATTGCTTTTCTTTTTAGAAGTTTTTTATTTTTATTTTTTAATATTAATTACAGTTTATTCACTTTGTATCCCCCTCCCTCATCTCTTTCCAATCCCAAATTCTTTCCCTCATATCCAACCATGCCCCTTTCCAAGTCCACTGATAGAGGAAGTCCTCCTCCCTTCCATTTGACCCTAGCCTACCAGGTCTCATCAGGACAGGCTACATTGTTTCCTCTGTGGCCTGGTAAGGCTACTCCTCCCTCAGGGGGAATGTGATCAAAGAGTCAGCCACTGAGTTCTTGTCAGAGACAGTCCCTGTTCTGCTTACTAGAGAACCCACTTGGACACTGAGCTGCCATGGACTACATCTGTGCAGGGTTCTAGGTTATTTCCATACATGGTCCTTGGTTGGAGTATCAGTTTCAGAAAAGACCCCTGAGCCCAGATTTCTTGCTTCATTTGCTCTCTTAGTGGAGTGTTTTTCCCCTCCAGGTCTTTCTGTCTCCACCTTCTTTCATAAGATTCCCTGCACTCTGCCTAAAGTTTGGCTATGATTCTCAGCATGTGCTTTGATGCCCTACTGGGTAGATTCTTTCAGAGACCCTCTGTTGTAGGCTCCTGTCGGTTACCTGTTTTCTCCCTTTTCAGATGTCCATCCTGTTTGCCTTTCTGCTTGAGGATTGAGCATCTTTCCCAGGGTCCTCCTTATGGCTCAGCTTCATTAGGTATACATATTTTAGTATGTTTATCATATATTATATTTCTAATATTCATTATAACTGAGTATACACCATGTGTGTCTTTCTGTTTCTGGGATACCTCACTCAGTATGATCTTTCCTAGTTCCCACCATTTGCCTGCAAATTTCATGATTTCCTTATTTTTAATTGCTGAGTAGTATTCTACTATGTAAATGTACACAATTTCTGTATCCATTACTCAGTTGAGGGACATCTGGGTTGCTTCCAGATTCTGGCTATTACGAATAAAGTGGTTATGAACATAGTTTGGCAAATGCCCTTGTTGTGTACTTGAGAATATTTTGGATAAACGCCTAGGAGTGGTATACCTGCATCTTGAGGAAGTACTATTCGTAATTTTCTGAGAAAGTGCCAGATTGATTTCCAAAGTGGTTATAGAAGTTTATATTTCCACCAGCAATGGAGGAGGGTTCTGCTTTCTAGACATCCTGTCTAGCATGTGTTTTTACTTGAGTTTATGTTCAGATAGGATACAAGGTATTATTTCAATCTTCCTGTATCTGTTGAGGTTTGCTTTGTGACCAACTGTATGGTCTATTTTGCAGAAAGTTTCATGAGGTGCTGAGAAGAAGGTAAATTCTTTTGTGTTCTCGTGAAAATTTCTGTAGATGTCTGCTTGGTCCATTTGATTCATGACACTTGTTAGTGTCATTGATTCTTTGTTTAATTTCTGTTTTGTTTACCTGTCCTTTGTTGAGTGTAGGGTGTTGCAATCTCCCACTATTAATGTGTGGAGATCTATGTGTGGTTTAAGGTTTATTAATATTTCTTTTACAAATGTGTGTGCCCTTTTATTTGGGGCATAGATGTTCAGAATTGTGACATCTTGGTGGAATTTTCCTTTGATGGGTATGAAGTGACCTTACCTATCTCTTTTGAATAATTTTGGTTGAACATCTATTTTATTAGATATTAGAATAATTACTCCTGCTTTCTTCATGAGTCCATATGCTTGAAAAACTGTCTTTCAGCCCTTTACTCTCAGGTGTTATCTATCTTTATGATTTAGGTGTATTTCTTGTATTCAACAGATTGTTGGGTCTTGTTCATGCATCCATTCTGTTAGTCTGTGTCTTTTTATTGGAGAGTTGAGTCCATTGATGTTGAGAGAGATTAGTGACCAGTGGTTGTTAAATCCTTTGATTTTGACATTGGTTGTGGTAGTGTGTTTGTGTGCTTGGCTACTTTTAGCTTTCCTATAGTGAGGTTATTTCTTTCCTTTGTTTCTGTCAATGTTGTTAGCTCTCTTGGTTTGTATTTTTCCTTCTTGTATCTTCTGTAAGGCTGGATTTGTGGGTAGGCATTGTTTAAATTTGTTTTTGTTATTTAATATCTTGTTTTCTCCATATATGATGATTGAGAATTTTCCCTGGTATAGTAGTCTGGACTGACATCTGTGTTCTCTTAGGGTCTGCATGATATTCTTCCAGGTCCTTCTGGTTTTCATAGTAACTTTTGAGAATTTAGGTGTGATACTGATAGGTTTGCCATTACATGTTACTTGGCCATTTTCCCTTGTAGCTTTTAGTATTTTTTCACTGTTCTGCATACTTACTGTTTTGATTATTATGTGGCTTTACTGTTCTAATTTAGTAGGTGTTCTTTCGGTTTCTTTTATGCTTATAGGCTTCTCATTTAATTTGGGGCAATTTCCTTCTATGATTTGTTGAAAATATTTTCTGGGCCTTGGAGAAGGGAATATACCTTTTCCTCTATTCCTATTATTCTTAGGTTTTGTCTTTTAATGTGGCCTTAAATTTCTTGGATGATTTGTGTCAGGAATTTTCAGATTTAACATTTTCTTTGACAGACTCATCAATTTCTTCTATTGTGTCTCCCACACTTGACATTTTTCCTTCTCTCTCTTGTAGTCTGTTGGTTAGGCTTACCTCTGTAGTTCATGCTGTCTTCCTTTAGTTCTTCCTTTTCTTGATTTCCTCTGTTTGTGTTTTCTTTAATTTTACAATTCTTTCTTCAGATCTTGAACTTTTTTTTTTATTTCCTTCACCTGACGCTATTTTCCTTCAATTATTTTTCCTGTTTGTTTGAATATTGCTGTTTCTTTTACTTCTTTTAGTGATTTAATTATTTCATCTCTGAATGCCCCAAACTGTTTGGCTGCACGTTCCAGTATTTCTTTATAGATGTCCATAATTTCTTTGACTTTATCTTCCTGTATTTCTTTACATATTTTTGTTTTTCCTCTATGATTCTTTTCATTAATATAGATGTAGGTCATCTTCTTGAATTTCACTTATGTTAGGTTGTCCTGGGCTACTTGTATCCTGGATAACTGGGTTCTGGAAATGTCATATTGCTTTAACTTTTGTTGATTATGCTTTTATATTGGCCTCTACCAATACCCAACTGGCTCTCTCAGGTGTTGGCTGTTAGTTTGTTGTGCCTGCTGGAATCCTGGGGTAGGGAGAATCCCCTTGGCCAGAAGGAAGCCTCTTCAGCTTTTTGGGTATGGTCACGGAATGGCTGGTGCTTCTCAGGGAATTGCCACAGCTCACCTCAGGTGTATGGACCTGTTGGGTAATTCTGGTCATTGGTAGGCATGGGTCTCTCCTCTCAGCAGAAGATGTCCTGGAGACAGCTGCTCTGCCACTGGGTTTCTTTCTCTTTATTTAGTGAGCTGTTGCTGCAGCTCTTACACTGTGTTTGCTGGGCACAGCCTTCTTCAAGAACCAGTGAACCCCTGCGTTAATCAGTTTAGCTAGGGAGAAAGATTATGCCTTTGAGTAGTGTCTGGGGGCTAATTTCACAGATCCCAGTCTTCTGTAGGTCTCAGGATGGAGCTCTGTTTCCCAGTACCCAAGTGGTAATTAGTGGCAGGTAAGAACAGTACACAATAGTGTGGCAGGAGGCTAGAGCTGGAGCCTGCAGAAACCTAGAAAGTTTTCCAGGAATTAGCTGGGTGTCCTGAGGTCAGACCTGATGTTTTCCTCACCGTGGTGGTGGGGTTTCCTTCCAACAGAGACACCCACTCTGTGGTGTTTTGGGGTCCTCAGTTCAGTCTGTGATCATGAGTAGAGCATGCAGGTACAGTGAAGTGGCTCTATGATGGCTACTGTGTGCCTGCAGAAACCCGGGAATTTTTTCTGGGAACTTTTTGTGGTGGTAGTGCCTGGGGAAAGGGTTCAGCTGGGTGCCTTGAGGTCTGACCTGATGTTTCTTTCACTGTGAGGTTTCCTGCCAATAGGGAAAACCAGTCTCTTGGTCTTTGGTGCCCACAGTTCTTTTGGGACAATGAGTTGGGCACCCAGGTGGGTCTCTGAGCTGGTGGCTGAGAGCCTGCCAGTGCATGGGACCTTTTCCAGGGATTATCTGGATCACCTGAGGTCTGTTGCTTGCTTCACAGTGTTGTTTTCTTTTGACTGAAAAACCCAGTCTCTGGTGGGACCCATATTTCATTCTGGGATGGTGATCAGAGTATGCAGGTATGTGGTTCTGTGCTGGAGACTTGAGTGCCTGCCAGGACATGGGAACTCTTCCAGGATTTAGCTGGGTGATCTTAGAATGCAACTGATTACTTCCCACACAGTGGGGTTTCCTCTCACCTGGGAAACACAATTACTGGTGTTTTAGGGTCCACAAACCATTCTGTTGGTGGCTGTGCAGTCACTGCTGTCCTTCTCCTCAGACACAGTGTCTGATCAGTACTGCCATCTCTGATTCCCTGCTTGCATTACTTGCAAATGCATCAATAAACACGTTTGAAGTATTTTTCTATTTCGTCATTTATTCCATTCTTTCATCGATATTTTTTAATTTTGTAGATAGTTTATGTCCCTGGATAAATGTTTCTTTATTTTTACTTTGATGGGATTTAATTAATTTTTTTTTTCTTTTCTGCTTAACTTTTTGGTAGTATAATAGTATGTAGGTTTTTATACTTTGATTCTGTTTTTTTTTTTACTTTATTAAAATACACATTTTATTGCTTTATTCAGAATAGCTAGGAAACAGAATCAGCTGACAAATGGGTAAGGAAATAGAATCAACTGAGAAGTGGGTAAGGAAAATGTATACATACACAATGCAATAATACTCATCTGTAAAAAAATGAAATCATGAAAATTTAAGGTAAATGAATGGAAGTGCAAAATAATTATTCTAAATGAGGTCATAATTTTATTGCAGTGGTGTTACCTAGTTTCCAGTCTAAATAAGCCAAGGGCATTTATACACACAACACACATACAGGCACACACCCCACACCATTCATTGTAGCAAGTATCTACAGCGTTATCTCATCAACCATAAGATACCCTATCAAAACTGGCAAGAACCTGAATAATATGTCTTTGCATACTGCCCCGTATTTTCTCCCATACTGTCTTCTCTACCATTTCTCTTTAAAAAAAAATACATTTTATGTGTATGAATGTATTGCCTGCATGTATACCACTGAAGCTAGAGTTACAGATAGATGACAGCTGATAGTGTTGGGATTCAGAGTACTGGAAAAACCAGCTGAGGTGCCTGTTTAATATACCAAGGCAGACCTGGCTTCCAGGTTCTCCCAGCATCCTTCAGTCCCTGTCTGAAATTTCCAGCACAGGAACTGAGCTTCCTCTCTGCTCTTCACTATATGAGCCAGACATTTTGTCTTCCCCCCACCCACTTTTCTTTCTCCCAGTGTATTCATGGACTTTCTTTCTCCCCTTCAGCAGCTCAGTCTCCCTGTCTGCATGAAGGCTTCCCTGACCTCATTCCTTAAGAATGGTGAAACTCCCTCAAGAAAACTGCCCTTATATACCTTTAATATGGCTTAAATTGGCTTATTTTGGTGGAGGAGAAAAGCAATGATCGAGTACTGGGAAATGTAAGTGCTCTGAAAGAGAAACTGCTGGGCCATCTCTCCATATCTCAACTCTGCAGGTTTTTTTTTTTCTTTGCCTTAATCATACTGAATGTCCTTATTTGTCTTAAAACACATTAAATGTATTATTCCTTGCAACATTCTCAGTAGGTTTCCTTTCATACTACAATATCTTTCTACCACATTCATTCACTTCTCTAATGCTGTTTAGATGTCACAGCCTGAAGAAAATACCTCTGTTCTAGGAGACTCAATTTCACAGAATACTCATTATATTCTGGCTCTTGCATTCTTTTTCTCCCACAAAGTTCCTAGAGCTTTAGGTGCAGAAGTTGTTTTGTAGATGAATTCATTGTGATTGGGCCCCCAAACTCCGCATTTAAATTCTTTATAGTTTTCTTTAAGGCTCTTCCTCTGTTGCCAAGTGAAGTTTCTTTGGTAGGGTTGAATAAGAAAAACGTAATAGATATGCTAAAATGGAGAAGGGAAAGCCTATGAGGTTACACAAAGAACCAAGGACAGCTTAGAGCTGGAGAAATAGTCTTTCACTAGTTATGCAAAACCAAAGAGTCAACCTTGAAAGCATATATATATATATGTTGCATCCTAAAATTGAAGGAAGAAAGTTTGGGCTTTAAGAAACCTCTAGGTACCTTGTAATTGGGTACCATGTATTTTCTTTTCTGAGGTTGCCTTCTACTTTTACAGCTTGGATGAAATTGTTCCCATTCAGCTCACTGTGTCCATCTTCCTGAGTCCTTCACTTCTTAGTCATCTTCTTAATCTGTCTACAAACTGACGTAACTGGCAGTTTGTACTTGCATTAAAATCCTTATGCCATTAATGTTTATAATGTTACCATTCTATTTGGTTTTTCTTTCCCTCCTTTCTTTTTCATCCAGCCATTAATTGTTAGAGCTCTTGAGTGTGCAATCACAGGCTCATGATTCCTTTTTGACCTTTTCTAAGCTCTTTTTTTTTTTTTTTACGTGAGTGGCTTCATTTTCTGTCAAATCTGAAATGCTTACACATTCTGAAATCCAGAACTTAATATCTAACTCTGTTATCCATTATACCTTTGCTTGATCATGGCCTCTATATTTTAAACTAAATTTTTAACAAAAATCAAGCCCTTATCCTCCTTCCAAATGCCTTTTCTCAAAATCTGCTATCGTTCTGTCATTTGTGAAACTTCTCTATAATAACCTGTATTATTTCCAGTAAAAACATAATTACATACATATTGTAAGAATAGCACATTTAGGAATATGGATTTTGTAAGTAACTTTTTGGCTGCCAATTATCAACAATGAGCATATGGATTGTACACTAGAATTTATAATTATATAGATGTATGGTGTAAATTTATTTTTATTGGCTTTTGCAAAATAATTATTCCATGAGGTCATAAAACATTAATTTAAAAAGTTTATTTGAGTGGTGCTGGAGATGTTGGGAGCCACTGTTCTAAGCTGTTCTAGCAGCTGCTTTGATATTTAAATCTCAGTGGAAAGACTGGTTTTACCAGGCCTTTACTGAAGTCAGGGAAGAATTTCCAAGTCTATCTCCTTTTGTTTGTGACAGCAGGTGGAAGAGCTTGTCAAAATCACACCTCTCCTTTGACCTCCTTGTGAATTTAACCCATTGTTCTTAGCTGTTTTTACTCTGGCTTAAAAACAGTCTAAAATAAAGCAAGGCTTCTGGTCGAATCTACTCTCCACTAGAGCCTCTCAGAAAGATCCCATGTGTTGTGTGTTAGTTTATTAATTTTAATCCTCACTCCTGACTCAAGAACCGTTAGACTCTACGGGCGGGCTCCGGCATGGAAAGATGGCTTGGTGGCTACAAATACTGCCTACTTATGGAAAACCCAGTCCAATTCTCAGAAGGTTCATGATTCACACTAATGTCTATAACTCGAGTTTGAGGGGAATCTGACATCATTTTCTGGCTTCCATTAGCACCAAGAATTCATACAAGAAATATACATGCAGATAAAACAGCCATACATATGAAATAAAAAATAAAAAAAAAACCTTTAAAATAGTTTCATTTTTCCCAGAGGTTAACTGTTTACAATTATAGCACAATGCAACAACAAAAAAAAAAAAAGATTTTCAAAATGTTATCCAGATTCTATTTGTTTCTTTTGATGGAACAGACACTTTACACATGACTTATTCCCAGTATCTTGGACTGTTAGGTATATATATCACAGTTTCTGGAGAAAACAAAATATCTATGACATAGCTAAATTTAAACAAAATACACGCAGCAACCCAGCTACACAGAAGATAATAGATGGAAAACTCCAAACAAACAAAATCAACTACACCCAAGAAAACACAGAATAAAGATACCTTCACAACAATAAAGCAAAAGAAAAAAAGCACATAAACACACCATCTCCATCTCAGTTTTGAAATAGTTTTTCACTAGTTCCTGAGACTTGTTGATCAAACAGGAATGGCTGGCCCCAAGATCTACCAATCTCCACTTCCCAGTGCTGGGATTACAACTCTATTCCAGTTCTCCTAGATTTTTACATGGTATTAGGAATTTAATCAAAAGACCTCACATTTTCATGGGAAGCACAGTCTCAGCACTTGAAAATCGCATTCATATATATATATATATCATTCAGACTAAAACAATTGGTTTTTACCTAGTCTGCCACTATGTCAGAGAAACTTGAAATACTTTTTGTGAAAACATGTGGATACATTTTGATAGAGACGAATTTTAGTTCTTTCTTCCAGACTTTTAGAATTGTAAAGTGGCCTTTTGTGATAGAGAATGGCAATTTAGCTCAAAGAAATAATAATAACCTCAACGAAAGGAGCAAATTTACCACTACCCATGAACACTATGCACTTAACAGTTACCTTACCTTTCAGTTAGTAGATATAATTTATAAATGACAAAAAATTGTCCTTCTCTTCAGATCAGTGATACAAATTATAGTCATTATAAACATTACATATAATTTTTTGACTGAGAGGGAATTTCTCCTTGTGTATATTTTCAGTGGGTTGTATAACTCTAACCTCAGTAATTTCTGTTTTGTTGCCAAAGGAAATCATCAGAGAAATAATTTTCTTTTAGCAACCTACCGTTGTGAGTTTACTGCAACTGAGTTTACAATAGTTCTACCGGCCATTTATCTATACACAATTTATGCTTTGAAATCATAGCTTTCTGTTTGTCCCTTTCTTACTTATTTTATGCAAAAATACTAATGAATAATGAAAGAAGAGGTCATAATCAACAAGAAAATACAAGCAGTAATATTTACACCATATTTTGGTCAAAGTGATAACTTGTGTAAAGTTTCAGAAGCCTAAAGGAGCATTGTACAGGAGAAAGACATTTTAAAGTCTTTCTTCATAAATTGTGGGATTTGGTTACTCTTTCATTGTTAACCATAGGGACAAAATATTTCAAAGCAGGTTTTCTTTTTTTTTTTTTTTTAATGTGTGATCAACCTAAAACAAGGCAAGAAAATTATCTATATAAATATCTCCTTTAGTTATAATTAAAATTAATTCTGATAATCACATTTTTTCTGCATCCTAAATGGAGGGGAATAAGATTTCTCACCAGCGGTATTTTGTGGACATCATTCAAAATCAAAAGGAAAAGTATGGCTTCTATGAAATAGCCAATCTGATTTTCCGTAAAGTATAATGTGGCTCAAAAGAAATTTGTTTTCCATTTTAAAAGTAATAACTTAGTTGATCACTTCCCCCTTACCAGGCCACAGTAGAGGACAATGCAGCCACTTTTGATGAGAACTGATAGACTAAGATCAGAAAGAAGAGGAGAACCTCCCCTATCAGTGGACTTGGGGAGTGGCATGCATGCAGAAAGGGCAGGGAGGGTGGAATCGGGAGGGGAGGAGGGAGGGGCTTATGGGGGAATACAAAATGAATAAAGTGTAATTAATAAAAAATTTAAAAAAGTAATAACTTAAATAATTAATGTTTTTGTTGTAGAATTAATAATATATTTTTTTCTAATGTATTTTTGCAAATATACATGCTAACCAAGTAAATCCTGGACAGTTCAATGGCTCACAGTGGTGAGGAATCTGTTAATTGAGTGACTGATTTCTTTTCCTTTTCAATAAATTGACTTTAAAATTTTTCCTTAAGTAGCTATTATTTATTTTTTAAGATTTATCTATCATTTACACAGCATTCTGTCTGAATGTCTATGTGTGTCTGTGTGTATTTATGTGTCTGAGTTTCTATCTCTGTGTTTGTCTAAGTGTCTGTCTGTGTCTGTCTAACTGTCTATGTGTCTGTCTGTGGATCTGCCTGTTTGTGTGACTTTTTGTGTGTCTGTCTGTCTGTCTCTGTGATGGTCTGTGTATCTGTGTGTCTGTCTGTCTGTGTTTTTCTGTGTGTCTGTGTGTTTGTCTATCTATCTGTCTATCTGTGTGTCCATCTATCTGTCAGTCTGTGTTTGTCTGCCTCTCTATTTGTCTGTCTGTGTGCATGTCCATGTGTCTGTCTGTGTTTTTGTGTGTCTGTCTGTTGGCCTATCTGTCTGTCTGTGTTTCTGTGTGCCTGTCAATGTGTCTGTCTCTGTGTCTGTCTGTGTATCTGTGTGTCTGCCTGTCTATCTATCTGTGTGTCTATGTGTCTGTATATATGTCTGTCTGTGTTTCTGTTTGTCCATCTCGA
>NW_026594445.1:0-10252 GCF_907164565.1 Psammomys obesus
CACACACACACACACACACACACACACACACACACACACACACACACGTTAGGTTTGGGTACTAAAGATATGTATTTCTCCCAATGGGGTGTAGCTCAATAGCAGAATGCTTGCCTACCAGATGTATAGTCCTGGATTTTATTGCCAAGAACACACACACACACACACACACACACACACACACACACACACACACGCGCGCACACACACACACACACACACACACAAAATAAGTAAATTAATTAGTACTTATTTTTCAAAGAATGAAAAATACCCAGAACCTTATATAAGCAAGATTAACACAGTATCACTGAGTTCTATTCCCAGTCTTCCTTGTATTATTATTATTTTTTGATGTTTTGAGACAAGAGATGCACTAAGTTGTCCAGGGTGGTCTTGACACACTCTGTAGCCCAGGAGGCTTTAAATGTACAACTTTCCTGCTTTAGCCACCAAAGTATATAGCACAACTCCTTTGACCATCACAGCAAACCACATATTTTAATAAATTAATTACATAGTGTTCTATAAGCATTTTTAATTAAGTGTACTTCTAACTGTCCTGGCAGGAAGGATGATATTCTAGAGTCACTTCTGTGTCTCCTCTTGGCTGCAAGCTTATTGAAACAATGGGCCCCAAGAAATTAGTATTTCCTTTAGAGTCATCTATCTATCTATCTATCTATCTATCTATCTATCTATCTATCTATCTATCTATCTATAGATATATAATATTATATATAACATAATGAAATATATATTACATAATATGTTATATGTAATTTTTATGATATAATATATTATCTATAATAAAATATATATTATAATATTTTAAATATACAAGATTACCTTAAAGAGATTGTTACCAAAGATTTTAGGATCAGAGGCTAGGCCATAATAGGCCTAACATAACAAATGTTAGGGTTAAGAAGAACCCTTTGCTGTTTGACAAGCCAGTACACAAAAATGTGGGTACACAAATAGTTCACCCAACTACTATGGCGATCCCTACTAGATTAAAAGGAAATGTTCAATAGATAAAAGGCATGACTCAACCATTTGCTTGTCAAGCTTTCCTGATCTTCTTTCTTGTTCCCCAGTCATCCTGACACTGACTGGCTGAAGTTGACTGATTAAATTTATATTTTCAGCCCCTTACCAAGTATCAGGTACTACTGTAGGTTTTGAAACATGTTTGATCCAGATAGAAACAAATTTGATGCCATCAGCATGCACATTAGAATATTTAAGAACATACTCTGATTTTTTTTAATTTTGTCTATTTATTTTATTGATTGTTCTTTAAGACAGAATCTTGCTATGTAGCCCATACTGGCATTGAACTTGCAGTCACCTTACCTCAGCCTCCTGAATGCTAAGATTGTAAGCTCTCCAAAGAGACAATATGGTGACTTAGAATGTGAAGTTTCTCATCTCTGAGACTGTTCAAGCAAAAATCAAGCATATTATACACTAGCTTAGTAAATATAGATCTTTTCTCCTCCAAAGGCACATGACACTCAAAGGTGTAACATTTGCAGAGGCATAATTGTATCTTTGTGTAGTTTTTTTGGCATGAATCTTTTTCTGTTTAATGAAAGACACTGTGTCAAAAGCTAGATGTCAAGGAGAGTAACACTTTTATGGGGATAACCTTCAATTCGTTCCACTCATAGATATAGATAGAAATAAAAACAAACAGCAATACAGATAGAAATATATTCTAGGCATAACTATTACAGATGCTGTTACAGTGGAAGAAAACCTTGATGACTGAACTAGGATTAGTAATGAATTATCTAAGATATAATTAATAACAAAATCTAGAATACCAAATGGTTTTAGATAAACTACAGTCTGATTCTGGAATGGACATCAAAGGCTCATGTTCTGGATGTTTTTTTTTTTCCAAGTAGGTGGAGATAGTAGATGGGGAACTCTGGAGCCTTTAAGAACTGGGGACTATCTGTCATAGAAAGTATGTCACTATGAAGGACATTTGAAGGTTATAATCTCATACCCTCTAGTTCTGGCCATTCTTTGTTGCCATGGATACAGCAATGCCAACTGATGCTAAATGCCACTCCACAGTGCTTTTTACACTACTAGCCCTTGAAATCATGACCCAAAATAAACGTAACCTCCTGTAAGTTTATACATTTCTGTTGTCTGTTTTGATCACCATGGCATAAAAGCAATGAATGCACAGTAAACCACATAAGTTATAAATCACACTGCTACTCAAATTCTGCACCACAGACCAGAAGTACTATATCCTGAAGCCAAATAAAGCTTTGTATTTGCACAAGGTCTTCAGATGATACATTCGTATGTGATGTGCATGTGTGTGCATGTGTGTGTATGTGTGTGTATTCAAGTTTGAGAATCACTGAAGAAGAGAAATTTTTAATTCTTTCCAAATGAAATTGACATAAAGTTTGTTGGAGGAGATATGAAGTCAGTAATTGCGAAATGGTTCCTATTTCCAAAAGTTTTGACAACTTTTACCCTTCAAGTGCAGCCATGCTAACAAAGGAGACTAGCTGCTTTTGGAGAAAAGGTCCTAATCAGCATTAAGTTACTGACAGATTGATCCATGGAAACCTGCAAACTCTAATGAACACCTGCACTCATCTCCAAGATTCCAAGTATCAACTGTGACAGATTTTCAGTTATGTTTTCATTGTCATCCCTGTTCTCATCCCCAAGACTCCTGGCAAATACCTAAAGACCTGATAGAAAATAAAATTATAAAACAAACTGGTAGTACAATTTGAAAGACAAGAACACTTGGTCTTTATGATGTGTTTAACTGTGAGGCTATTTAAATAGTGTGGATGTGGTTTGTCATCCAGTATTAAATTCTTAGTTACTGGTTTTTGTGTTTAAAAAATAGCAAAGAGGGAAACTGCAGTTTTCTTTGCAGACTCTCTGATTGGTAAACTCTACTCATGAGTTCGCTGAACTCTCATTTTGCCGCTGGGTAGTGGGTTCTAAACATTTCTGTTGGGCTTTAATTTGCTAAAGCTGTGCATATATGTAAAAAAACAAATAGATTATTTTAGGGAAGATGTAGGTGTAGAATTATTGCTTATGTCATTTCTTAAGCAGTTATGCTCTTAATGCTTAAAAGAAGGCTAGCATTGTTTGCACAAAAATTGGTGATTTCCTTCCCCCGAGTAGTAATGAAATTACTTCTGTTGAGTAAACTTTTTATGTCATCTCATAATAAAAGCTAAAAATGCCCTTTGTTTCTATTTATTAAAAAAAGCTTTTCTATATGTACCCTTAATAACAGATTTTGAAGAAATCATGTAAGATGATAAAATATTTGAATGGTACAATAGATGTAAAAAAAATCAGTTTAAAAGAAACGTTTGTTTTTACCTTAAATGTTTATTTGAAATCAAATGATTTTGTACATAAAGTTCAATAATATAAAAAAAAGAAAGTTTTCATTATGCCGTCAAACAAGAGTGCTTTTTTTTTTTTTAAGTGTCCATTACTTGATGTTTTCTTTTTTTAATGTATCACACCTGTTGACAGTATCATGTTCAGGCTCAATTTTGCAGCACTGCATTGCTTATGCATGCATGTCATAGTAATGATTTTCCCTGTATAGTTTGAAACCAATCTGGAACTGACTTTCTGTCCTACAGTTTCACTGAGGGAAGAAAGCAAGAGGGAGTTGTTTATTTGTGACAAGACTGTATCACTACTGGAAGAAGCCTACTAAAAAGTAATGAAAGGCAAATCCCAAGATACACCAAATCTCACTTTTCCTAGTGTGTTTCCTTTTTACAGTTTTATTTAAGGGAAAAATTTGAGAAATGTTTGAAAATGTTACCAGCCTCAGCCAAAATTCCTAAACTCATTTTTTCTGCTCTCCTTGGCTTATTGTTTTCTCTATAATTCTCTCCCCTTGCTCTGTTGTAAAGCTCACGCATCACAATTTTTTTTATTAGTGCAGAGAGGGGAAATGCTATCTTAGTAACACACAGGAATGGGTCAAAAGTCAGTTCTTATTAGGTGCTGTCAGGCCCTGTCATACTCAATATGTCCTCCTGAAAATGTAAAATGAAAGAAAGTGGATTTTAGACCTAAAATATTTTGGAAGTATAATTGCAGGGAGAAATGGGAAATGGAATAATATAGGACAAAACTAACCCTAGCGATAAAGACACATATATTGCCTACGCTGCAATGTAGCATTTTTTGTACGTTTTGTAGCATGTTTTGTACGTTTTAAGTGCATATTTCTTGAAAACTGAGTTAGAAAATATATCATTTTGAATACTATTACCCAAAGAAAACATTTAATATTAGGATATGGGCTAATCTCTTTGAATATTAGTGTCCATTCTCTGAAGGGACACTTTCAGTTAGGACTAGTCAGCCTTCATAAGTTGACATTTAATATCTATTAAACACTGGTGACCACTGTTTATTAGTAAAACATCTATTCAGTGCCTATTGTGTATATTAGGAAGCATAGAGGGCATAACGGACAACAAGAAGTCTGAAACTTGACTCAGACATGTGAGATACTTTGTCTCTAGTGTCAGTTGGAGCCTTTATGGAAACTGAGTAGTGAGAACCCCTGAGATATAATGCTTTTGGATGAACTTGTATATAATATGTTCAAACAAACATTCCCAGGCTCTGCTTCAGGAAATGAGCTAAGAGATGTACAAGAAATTTGCACCATGTGAAAGAATGTCCTACAAGCATTACTGGGTGGCTCAAATCCCACCATTGTACAGTCCAATTAAATGAGTGATAGGAATAACATGCTGAAATGATAATCTCATGAGGAAAACAGTGTTTACAGAATGGGCAGTTCATCAGCATCTACTTTTCAACCACATTCTGAAGTAAAGTGGGAGAAAACCGGATGACACTAGATCTTTCAAGGGATCTTTAGGTGATGGGGGAGAAGGATACAAAAGCTGCTGAATCCAGGACTGAAATAGAGCTGCTGTGATAGTCTGATGACTGCTTAGATAACACATAATATGAGGTAACATACCTCATCTCTATACTTGTAGGGGGCATCTCCAAGCCTGAGAAAACATTTTATAATGCCTTTGGAGAATGGGACTTGAGGCTACCTACCATAACATCACAAGAAACCAATGGACACATGTGCAATGGAATGATAGTGGACTCCTGAGATCCTTAGCAATAGATAATTAGAGTCTTATATAGTACATAAAATAATGTCCAGCAAAAAAATAGAAGAAAATAGCAGTAGAATATGTTAGATAAAAGTTCTCACTTATAAGAAGTCACTCTACACAGGAGGCAGTTGAAATAGAAGCCACACATTGCTGCCAGGAAAAAAGATTCTTTTCATTCTATTTTCTCATCTCTGTTTGAAGCTCTTATCTTTTTTTTGTAGTACCTGCTAGTCCAAGGTGGCAATTGGAGCTATGGTCATTACACACACACACACACACACACACACACACACACACACACACACAAGCTGTGCAGCAGGTAAACATGTAGATGAGCTAGTTCTCTGTAAAGACTCAGAATATTTTTTTTCTGTTTGTAATTTAGTTTCGTGGTCACACAGATATAAAAGAAACTAGGACATGAAATTATTTCTTTGCTGGGTAGCTACACATTGGAGATAACCTAGAACCCCTGCACAGATGTTGCCCATGGTAGCGTAGTTTCCAAGTGGGTTCCATGGTAATGGGAACAGGGGCCGCCTCTGACATAATCTGATTGGCCTGCTCTTTGATCACCTCCCCCTGAGGGGGGAGCAGCCTCACCAGGACACAGAAGATGACAATGCAACCACTCCTGATGAGATCTGATAGACTAAGATCAGAAGGAAGGGGAGGAGGACCTCCCTTATCAGTGGACTTGGAGAAGGGGGGGGAAGGGAGGGATTGGGAGGGGAGGAGGGAGGAAACTACAGGAAGGATACAGAGTGAATAAATTGTAATTAAAGGTGGTTGCTTGCAGGGATTAGGCAGCCCCTTTGTATTAAGTCCCATGTATATGCACATTTATTTGTGTTTCAGTAGCGTTGATGTGCAGCAAGCTATGTATACTAGGTTATTTTACAACTGTAACTCACTCATGCCAATATTTTAAGTATTTGAGTTTTGAAAGTTGAAAAGCATATACAAATGTGAAATTTGACAGTCACTGTGTGAGCACCCCATACAGTCCTCTACAATCAATAAGTGACTTTCTCATTATATCCCTGCAATGCATCTCATAAATAGTAGAATTCTAAATTACTGAGGAGTAAACTGAAGTTTAGAAAGGTCCTATCAAATGCCCTAGGAAGTTCAGCTTGGACATGAACACAACCTTCTTCCCTTGGAATCTGATCCTTTGAAGCAGGAATAATGATGCTAATCAAGTCCTTTCAACTAAAACCAAAAGGTTTCAGTAGGGTACATTTATGCCTCTCAACAGCAGAGGGTGAGCTGGAGGGAATACCAGGGAAACCATTCTACTCCCATCTTCTTCCTCTTTTCTACAGCTACAGTCATCTTCTGTACCAATGTGAATGTTTAATTAAACAAAGATTAGTGGTACCTCCCCCCTGAAGACAAGACCATCCTGCTGAAGCCTCAGCATACTAGGATCAACGACTTCTCTTCATCCTCCACTAATGATGAGGCCTTCATCAACTGTCCTCTACCTGAAGCCCCATTCCTTGGCTCTTCTCCTGAGACAGGAATCTTTCTCTACCCAAAGCCCAGATCAAGTCATCTCCTATACAAAAATCTTCCTAGTTCCTCTGATGGGATGCATTTCTCTTGTTCACCCTTCTCTGTCCAGCTGTCTTTCAGACAACAGAGTGTTGTCTCCAGCTGTGACATGGATTTATCTGAGCCAACTACTCAGAAAAGACAGGGAGGCCTTCTACTCCAGTGGTTATCAGTATGACTCCTGGGATGGGGAGATGCAAGCAGAAGCACCTGAGAATAGGTTGAAAAGCCTCACAACCTGCAAAGTCAGACAGTCTGGGGGAGATCTCCACTATCTGTGTTTTAACAAGCCCTCCAGAGAATTCTGTTGGTTCAATGAGCACTGCTCTATTGTCTTTGATCTGTCTTTTCTGTCACAGTGTCTGATTGCCTGTTGTGAACTGTTTTGCTGGCTCAGTTTAAACACCCACTGACATAGACACATAGGCATGGTTAAGATAAAGCCAGAATCTTCTGCTAGGTTTACTTTATTGCTTATTAGAGCCAAAATGTGTTAGCCTTACTTGTTGGACTGGTTGTCAGAAAAGAACAGAACTCTGTCGGGTTACATCAGGTAGAATAAATTGCCAGCTGACCCTCTTTGCATGTTGTAGAAACAAATATTATAAATCACCAATCGAATTTCAGTGACAGCTTTCTTGCCCCATCTCCCTGTACACAACATCCTGTTAGCAAGTCATGTAGGTGCTAAGGTAATGACATATTTACTGTGGCTTCTCAAAAATCTGACGATTCTTTGAGTTATGTTTCTTTTAGTGTGTGAAACACCATTAAAAAAGACTATGAGTATTTCATTTTTTTCCTATTACACTGTCTTGCTGTTTTTATAATACTTTTTTTATAAAATATACAGATCTGTAATGACACAAAAATTTGTTTCCCTAATAGACCAGATAGATCACACATTATTTTCCATGGCCTCATGGTGTGTATGTTTTTCTACCTACCCACATCTGTTCATGTCAAGTGAAATAATCTTGTCTATAATGTCTTCTTTAAAGTGCTGCTTAAAGTATTGATGGAAAACTGACTTGCTGCCCTGGCTCATTTGACAATAGCTCATCCAGAACTAGAAAATGTGGTCAGCTGGCCTTTTTATTTTTTGTCTTAAAAACTCATCCTCTTGTGCCTCAAGCTGAACTTGCACCTTCCACTTTAACTTGCTGTTAAGAAGACAGATGCCTTATATTTTTAATCCTCGTGAAGAATGGCTATCCCTTTGCCCTTTACTGTATTTCAAAGTGTCATCAGTTACCAAAGCATAAAGTAGGCTAAAATGGCAGAGGTGTGGTGATACCGAGTTTCAAATGAGACATGTGTGATGTTTCCTGACTCTTGCTACCCCTCTGTGATTTTAGTAGAAAACATTAGAATGCTTTGTGACAGATGTACCAAAGGATATAGGCACATTGGCACGATTTCTCTTGTTTTCTGCCATCTCAATTAGACAAAAAGGAGTTTAGATGAAATTGCTTTTTAGACTTTCTTCTAAATAAAATTAACGTGTGTGTGTGTGTGTGTGTGTGTGTGTGTGTGTGTGTGTGTGTGAATGTGTAGTACTGAGGATGCTCCTCAAGGCCTCATGCACTAGTTAAATTGTCTACCACTGAACCACATATAAGCCTCAAAATAATATTATATAGAATTTAAATTTATAGTGTTTACGTATAACAATTATTGATAAAAATAAGTTGCATATAACTTATTGCCTATCTAAGCAAGATTGAGAGTAAAATGTTAAATACTCCTTCAAACATTTAGTTATGAAACATTTTCTAAGACTTAAGTTATACATGAGTTATATATTTTATGGGTAAAACATGTTGCATACATATACATGAGCTATAAATTGCCTGTTGGGATGATTTGAAAGAGAACATTCCCCATGAAGCCTCATGAAGTCAAATGCTCAGCCCCCAGTTGATGTCTCTATTTGCGAAGGTTTAGGAGATATTGCCTTGCTGAAAGAAGTTTGTCATTATAAGTGGACTTTGAGAACTTTAGGTATTGCCCTTTCCCCAGTTTGATCTCTCTGATTCTTGCTTATATTTCAAGATGTAAGGTCATAACATCCTGCTCCAGCTGCCATGCCTACTTATTGACACTACACTGATGTTCTGGACTCTAACCCCTTGGAACCATAACTAAGAAACCTAAAATGTATGATTGTGGCCAAAGCAACATGGTATTATCAGCCTGAGTTACATAGTCTAATCCTGTTTCAGAAAAAAAAAGAATAAAAGAAGCAAAAATACAAAAAAAAAATACTAAAACACAGAAAAGAAGTATGTTGGAAAGATAGTAATTTTTTAGCCTAATTTTCAGGCTCATGATAAATAAATATAAACCTTCTGTGTTGACTGAAAAATTTGGGGTTTTTAAAGAAATACTTTCATTAAGTAAAAAGTTAACAAGTGCTAAGTGTTTATTTTTTTGATATTCTGATATAATTAACTCATTACCCCGTTCCCTTTCTTCCTTCCATCCTCTTCTACATACCCCCTTTAAAATTTAATTTTATTTATATATATTTATTAAAATTTATTCATTTTGTAGCCCCACTGCTGTCCCCTCTGTCATCTCTTCCCAGTCCCACCCACCTTCCCTCTTCTCCCCCTATGCCCTTTCCATAGTCCCCTGATAGGGGAGGTCCTCCTCACCTTCTTTCTAACTCTAGCTTATCAGGTCTCATCAAGGCTAGCTCCATCATCTTCATCTGTAGCTTGGCAAGGCTGCACCCTCCAACAGGGGGAAGTGATCAAAAGCTGGCCACTGAGTTCATATCAGAGATAGCCCCTGTGCCCCTTATTAGGGAACCCACTTGGAAACTGAGCAGCCAATGGGCTGCCTTTGAACAGGGGGTCTAGGTACTCTCCATACATGGTCTATGGTTGGAGTGATGGTCTCTGTAGGCGCTCCTGGGCCCAGGTATTTTGGCTCTGTTGTTCCCCTTGTAGAGTTTCTTTCCCCCACCCAGTTCTTTTTATCTCCCTCTTCTTCCATAAGGATTTTGGCACTATGCCAAAGTTTGTCTATGAGTCTCAGTATCTCCTTCGATATACTGGTGAGTAGAGTCTTTCAGAGGTAGAAGACTTCTGTCCTGTTCCTTGTGTTTTCCTACTTCTAATGTCTATCCTGTTTGCCCTTCTGAATAAGGATTAAGCTCTTCTCTAGGGTCCTCCTTGCTGCTTAGCTTCTTTAGGGCTACAGATTTTAGTATGTTTATCCTCTAGTATATGGCCGATATCCACTTATAAGAGAGTATATGTCATATGTGTCTTTCTGCTTCTGGGTTACCTCACTCAGGATGATCTTTTTTAGTTCCCACCATTTGCTTGAAATTTTCATGATTTCCTTGTTTTTAATTGCTGAGTAGTATTCAATTTATATACTCCTTTTATGTCTTTCAAATTAATGGGCTCTTCTTTATTAATTTTTATTATGTGTACACATGCCCACACACGTGTGTGTGTGTGTGTGTGTGTGTTTCTATTCCTAACCATGTTCAGTCC
>NW_026594446.1:0-20722 GCF_907164565.1 Psammomys obesus
GTCCCATCCTTCCTTCCTGTTCCCCTTATTCTTTCTTATTCCCCCCCCTCTACTCCTCAGAGAAGGGGAGGTCTCCCTAACAACCCACCCCAATATATCAAGTCACATTAAGACTGAATGCATCCTCATCCCCTGTGGCCTGGTGAGGTAGCCTCGCCATGGGAAAGTGATTTAAAAGCAGGCAACAGAGTCCATGTCAGAGACAACCCCATTCTTTTACTAGGGAACCCATATGAGGGTCAAGCTGCCAAATGGTTACATCTGTGTAAGGGGCATAAGTCCAGTTCCTGAATGGTTTTTGCTTCAGTCTCCACAAGGCCCCCTTGGTCTTAGTTCATTGAATTTGTTGGTCTTCTTGATAGCTCTGTCTGCTCTGGGTCTATCCTTCCTCCCATTCTTCCATAAGACTCTTTGTGTTCTTACTAATGTTTGACTATGGGTCTCAGCATCTGTTGCCATAAGCTGCTGGGTAGAGCCACTCAGAGGACAGCTATGGTAGGCTCCAGTCTGCAAGCATAGCAGAGTATCATTAGTCATGTCAGAAATTGGCTATCTCCCATGGATTGAGTCTCAGGTTGGGTCAGTCATTGTTTGGACATTTCTTAAATCTCTAGTCAAAATACTTTAATCAGTTACTAGTATGACTCACTCCAACACTCCTTGTGCCTTTGGTGCTGGACCCTGCCATCCTAGGACATGATTATTCTCTTTGCATTGAGATTCCCCAGTTTAATGATTGTAGTTATAAATGGAAAACTTAGGCTTCAAAGAAGAAAAATTACAGAGTTCTTGAAAGATATCAAGATTCTCACAAATTTATTTCTTATGGTATTCATGAAAGGTATGTCATCTAGACACTCTCAGTGTGGCTGAGTTGACATTAAGTGACCAAATCACTCTGTCATACTAATGGTCCTAAATTCTTAAATCTATCTTCGTACCACAACAGGTCTGTAATTTCCAATTCACTAATTGCAGTTGATCTTTATAGCCATGTTTCAGCCATGCAACTCAACTGCCTTTTTCTAATTCAGTAGGCTGCAATTTCAAAAACCAATTTTCAGTGAGTTCTTATTAGGAGATTCTGCTTTATCCAAGCTTATGCTCCTCCCAACATAGTCTTATATTCTTAGTATCCATTCCCATATTTTCTCTTACAATAGAATCTTATGAAAATGAGACAACTCAAGTGATAATTTTGAAATTTTGCATACTTGTTTATGTATCACATTTTGAACTTTATTTTATAGGTCTGTTGAGACTTAAGAGTTATAAGTTCTCAAGTACAGAGGGGTTATAGACGTTGATGAGAATCAATACTGTTTTCAGCAACTGCCTCAGAGGTCATCAAAATTTCCTCAGGCAATTCCAGGTTAATGGTCTTATAGAGGGATGAGAATGTTAATATGGGCAGAGGTGAGTTTGTTACTCTCTAAGGATGGTGAAGAGACCACCTCCACTACCAAAGATGACTCATCAGAATTTATGGCCTCAGTGTTTCTTTCTTCAACAGAATTGTCTCATATATCTCTAGTCCAACTTACAGGATTTCGTTCTTTTTCAGCTAATTCCCTCATTGTTAACAATACCCTGCAGGCATAGAAGTTCAACATATGTGGAAAGTCATTCAGACACAGTGCTTTTTCAGCAGTCTTAGTCTTGAGAACACAGTAGCAAAAGGTCTCCCTCAGGGCACACACAAAGCCTTTAAATCGTTTTCATGGCACTTCAATTGGAGACTCAGGTCCTGGAGTTCATGCTTTTCCTTCTGCACTTTGTCCAGTGACATTAGGAGCAAGATACCAATTTTATTTTACTCATTAGTTTTCCAAAAACATTTTGACATATCACATAAATATTTATCTAAACCGTTCATTACTATTAAGTGGTAAATGTTTGATTAAGAGTATCCAGTGCAGAAATGTTACACCTCCCCACTGCCAAATTACACATAGATTCCTGATGCCTTCTTTGTTACTACAAACAGAATCATTAGCATCTCAAATTTAACTTTAGATTCCAGAACCAATTCCAGGACCAATTCATAAAATGCACAATTAATACTTTGTTCCTCTTGAACCAACCTCAATTCCAAAGTCCATGTTAGTTACAGTTCTCCATGAGATGAGAACAAATAGAAGGGAGATAATATATAAATGGATAATAAACATCTATTTCCATATTATATATGTATAGTATGAAGAGATTTATTATGAAGTAATGCATCAGGTACTTAGAAACTGCTTTGGAGGAAATGTCAAAGAAGGGGACATAAGAGGCGATAGTGGAGAATATGCATAAAATAATGAAATATAGGCACACACTATCACAATGGATACATCATTTCTCAGGGGGAAAAAATGAAGCTGTTCCTTACATAAACTCATAAGATAATTACAAATGGAATGAAAGCCTGGTATCTCTGCCTTCAATTTTTGTCTGTCACCTTTATTTTGGGCAAGATTACTGCTTAAATATCTATAGGCATAATAATCATTCAAGGTCACTGTATCAGTCAGTCAATGAGTCAATATATTTACCTGTCTGTCTATCTGTCTATCTGACTGACTGACTGACTGACTGAACATCTGTCTATCCTATACTCTTTCAAAGCCAAAAGCACAGAGATAAGTCATTGTCCTGAATCTGTAGTCACCTCAGATTGCAGGATCAGCAAAGCCTTGCAGGACAGAACCCCCTCCAAGTGATGGCAATTATATATGGTGTAAGACTGTATCCTGGAGCATAAGTAATTATTTCATGGGAACCACATTGCTCCTTTCAAACAATGACAAATGATAGGGATAACAAGATAACCTCTTTTGACTATCTTAAAGAACCAGAATTCAGATACTGATCAATCAGATAATATGCTGAGAAACTAGAGACATAGCTCAGTAGTGAAATGTTAGTGTAGCATGCTCTAAGGCCTTAGGCTAGAATAACAAAAACTGCTGAGAAATACACAGAGACAGACAGAGATCACATGTTGACTAGAACTATTTAATCATGTGTGTGCCTTTTCCACAGTTCTTCCTTCATTTAAACCTACAGCTCATTTGAGCACATTGAAGATAAACCTGTAGTCTGGTGACTGCAGACTCCTCTGTTCCTCTTTGCAATACTTTTGTTGATGACATATTCTTTCTCTACTTTCCACCATTATTCATCTCTTTAATTGACATAGCCAGATAGCTTGTGGAGTCTAACCATTTAGGACTATAAGATCCAGGGCCTTTGTCTTTAAAGTCTTGTTATAGCGGGTTATGTAATTATGTCCGACAATCTGCCACCTCTAAGATGGAGACTCAAGAAAGCCAGTGAGGTCGTCCGAAGTTTGAGAGACAGAAAGCTAATGGAATAGATTCTAGCTCAAGTCTGGAGAACTGAGAACAAGGAACTCCAAAGGAAAAATGCTCTGTCCCAACCCAAGCAGCCAGGGAAGAATGAATGCAATCATCTTCGATCATTTTATTACATTCAAATACGCATCAAATAGAATGATAGTCACCAAAGATGAGGAGCCCCATCTATTTTATTTAGGTTGCCAATTGTGCTGCTGATCTCTACATGATATAGCCTCACAAACACACCAAAGAATATGGTTTAATGACAAATCCATATAACTTTTAGTACAGTCAAGTGAACACCTTAAATTGATTTTCACATATTTTAAATTCTGTTAGGAAACTATGGTACTTCATGTTTACACTCATTTATTTATTTGTGTGTCTCTGTGCTGTATACATGTAGTTGGGTGTGGAGGTCATCAGTGTCTGTGTATGTATATGTATAAGTACATGTGGAAGTCGGAGGAAAACCTGCAGCAGTCAGTTCTCTCCCACTAGATGGATTCCAGGAAGCAAACTAATATCAGAAGCAAACACCTTAACCTGCTGAACCAGCTTGTTAGTCCTGTTAATGTCTTTATAATTACCAGAGCTATGAGTGCCTGAAAGGATAAATATCAGGACATCCACACCCATTTTTCAAACTGTTCATTCCAAGTGTACATGTAAATGGTACTGTTCTCTGCTGTCTAAATATCAGGCTTAGTTTGATAATTAAATGAAATGATGATTTGAATCAAAGCACCTTTATTATAAACGTACATCTTACAGTCACCTATAAAAGAGTATTATTACACCAAGAGTTATGCACCATTTCCACAGATACACATATGCACTAATTTGCACTTCTGTGTAGCATTTACTCCCTTCCACAACTGGATGCAAATAGAAAATAATAGTTGTCAGTATATGGAGAAAAAAAATGGTCCAGATTTCTTGTAGCTAGAGCAATCTGCAATGGTGTTGACCACTCCAAAACCTGCCCCATCTGAGGGTGTGTGTGTACAGGGGAGGTGAGCGTCTCCACATCAGATGGGAATCTCTATTCCACTGAGAATCTAACACATTCCTTTAAAAGAGAAACAAAGAGTCCAGATATCAGACACTGTATAACACTGGGTATTCTCTTTACCCCTCATTTACAAATGAGACTACTTCTAAATCTTCCTTTACTTCTTAGCCTAAAGCTAACCTTTGTTCCTATTTTATTCATATGAGATGGTGAATATTAAAATATTTTATTTGGTTATAGAAAGATATGGATTGTATTGTTCAGTCCATGGAGAAATTTCATCTCTAGATATCAGTGTGTTTTATATGGTCCATACATGCTACCATTTACTTTGAAGATGCTTACTGGGGTACTCTGCTTTTAAAACGTTGTACTAAGTGTTTAGTGCTTAACCTAAAATGGTTCTTACCCCTTAAGCCTGATTTTTCTTGCATCATAAAAACAAGCATTCCCCAGAACTAGTTATAAACACATTCTTTGTGGTATTTTGTATCCATAACCATGGTTTTTGAAAGACAAATAATGAACAACAGACCTATGCTTCAGAATGTCAGCCAGCCATAGTAGAGACACTCCAGTAGCCTTGTTTCATGGATGGATGTAAAGTTCAACCCTTTTTGGTTTTGAAAATTCATTAATACAGGAACTATGTATTTTCCAAACCCTATATATGAAAAACTCTTTAGTAAAAGGTTTTAGTTTCTCTCATTTAATTGAGCAATAAGGTCTATACTTCATTTCTACTATTAAGTAGTATTTTAAACTGTACTAATAAGTGTTATATTAATGAGCCAAAAGATTTCTTTTTTGTATTTATCATATGTTGTTATTTCTCAGCTGAGACCTGTTAGTTCAAACAGTAAGACACTGCATTCTAATATCTGTTCTTACCTGATCTATAAATCCCACAAAGCTACACCTAACACCCTCTATCCATAAATATGATAAAACACGTAGTTGTAAAAATATCACACTAGAGAGATGGCTCAGTAGGAAACAGTTCTCCCAACAATCATGAGGACCTGAGTTCAGGTTCATAGCATCTACATAAAAACAAGATTCAAAGGCATGCATCTGTAACCTCAGCACTGGAGAAGCAGATGGGAGTATCTCTGGGAGTTGCTGGCCAGATGGTCTAGCCAAATTGGTGAGCTCTAGGTTCAGCAAGAAACCCCAGCTCAAAAATTAAGTTAGATTATAACACCAGCACTAAGATCAATAATTACAGAGGGTACCTCATGAAACTGAAAATCTTCTGTATGTCAAAGGACATCATTACTTGAACAAACTGGCAGGCTACAGAACTGGAAAAAAATTCACCAACTACATCTGATAGAGGGTTCATATCTAAAGTATAAAAAGAAATACAAAATTTGGACATCAAGAAAACAGCCCAAATTTTAAAATGATGTACAGAACTAAGCAAAAAAATTCTCTAAAGATGAAACACAAATGGATAAAAAACACCTTAAGAAATGTTCAACATTCTTAACCATCAAATTAAAACTACTTTGAGATTCTGTCTTACCCCAGTATGAATGGCCAAGACCAGTAAAACAAATAATAGCATATGATGGCAAGGATTCAGGAAAGGGAGAACACTTATTCATTGCTTGCTGGAGTGTGGACTGGCACAGCCACTCTGGAAATTGGTGTGACAATTCCCCTGGCATTGAGGAATAGATCTAACTCAAACTCTAGTTGTGCTACTTCAGATATAGACCAAAAGGACTATAGACACTATTTCAGAGATACTTGCTCATCTGTGTTCATTGCTGCTCTATTCATAATATCCAGAAAATGGAAATAGCATCAATGTCCATCAATTGGTTAATTAATAATAAAAATGTGGTACATTAACACAATGAGATATTATTTGACTATTAAGAAAAATTAAATCATAAAATTTGCAGGGAAATTGATGGAGCTAGAAAAAGTCATTCTGAGTGAGTAATCCAGACCCAAAAAGACAAAACTGTGTATTTTCTCATTTGGATATTATCTTTTAACCTTTCAATGTGTGTAATACAATCTGAATAACCAGAGAAGTTAGGTACCTAGCAAGGGACTAGAGGGCAGAAGAAACTCGCTCAAGGAATAGAAAATAGAATATAGTATTACAGAGCTACAAGGAGGAAACTAGAATAATAGGAAGATTAAATAGGGAGTAGGTGGAAGAGGAAAGTAATGAAGGGAAGATAGGGAGTAGAACTAACATTAAAAGTCTTGAAAATCCATTACTAATGTAGAATATTTGTAAAATATATACATATGTGTAAGGCATCTAAATAAAGTCACCATATATTAGAGGAGACAATGACACAAGCAGACATCTTTTGCCACAAAGTAAAACATCTAGTGCTAGAAATGGGTTACATCTTGTTGAATCCTTGGCCAAAGATATCCCATGGAATGCCCTAAACACCACAGGCTATTGCCAAGACTATAGGTTGTTCTCAACAATCTGATGGTGAAGATCTATTGCTAAAGACGATATTTACCTATTATCAAACACAGAGAAGTTGGGCTGGTGTGAGACCAAAAGTTTCTATTACTGGCATTCACAAAGATGAAAGGCATTATGCATGTTACCAGAAAAGAAAGATAGTTATCAGCATCACCCAGGTACAAGCTTCATGACTACAACAGAGTACAAATTACACTGATCCAATAGTGGCACAAATGTTATGGGAGTAACCAACTACTTTTTGATATGGTTAAAGGCATACTCAATGAAAAAGAATCCAAACTGACAATTCTAAAAATGCCAAGAACCTGAGGGTAAATAGCTCATGTGGCTAGGAAAAAACATAATACTTTTATTCTGCTAAAGAAACATAGCAAAAAATGGCATATTGCAATACTCAAGAGATCAGTGCCTCACTCAAACTTCATCAGAGAACCTTATTCTTGCAGTAGATGGGAATAACTACAGATGCCCGCAACTGGCAAATGTACAATACTGGGATGCTTTGGAACATTCACTCCTACATGGGATGTCTTCAACAAACTCTTGTAGTAAGAATTGTGTAATTTTTGATTCTTAAAAAAAAAAAAAAAAAACAGAAATGGTTTTGGGAATCCCAGTTGTGGAGCTATGAGGCTACTTCACAATAAGCAACTTAGATTTGCCTCGTACTCTAGCAGGTGTTTGGTTTTTCCAGGCTGCAGATAGTTTCTGTGAGTGTGTGACATTTGGAATTCTAAGAACTTTTCAGAGGATATGTAAATGCAAAGGCTCCAAGAGGTAGGATTGTTGTTGTTGGATTGTCAGTGTTTGGATGCCATTGGTTGCTGTTTTTTAAGTAGTCATGTGCAAAGAAACAACACAAAGAAATAAGACATCCTGGTTGCAAGGATCAAACTTGCCCCAAGGAACTTGATGAGCATAATCAGCAGGAAGTAGTCTGACAATAACTTTGTCCCCTTTCCCCTCTATCCTTTTCTCTCTTCTATCTAGTGTTAGGAAGTAAATAAGTGTAAAGAAGGGTGGTAGAGAGAAAAAAAAGAATACACAAACTAGGAAATGCCGGCTACAGCTTCCTGCTGAGGGTTCTATACAAAAAAGTAAAAATATTCTAAGAGTCAGAAGTGATGCATGGCACTAGACAAACACAATAAGACATACACAAATGGACTCTCAGAGACTGTGGTACTGCTCATAAGACCAGCGGAAGTTCATATAAGATGCAATACGAGCTGAGAATGGGAAGTATATAAGAGGTCCCACTGCCAAAGAAGATGCTATTGGCAACTGATGCATATAGTCAAAAGAAAAATCTGTTTTCTTTAATGGTGTGTCACTGTGTTTATCTATATTCCAGGTTCTATGTCCAGGAGTAGATGGTCAACATAAAGTTTATTACATAGGGCTTTGTTTTGATTTTGTTTTGATTTGTGTGTGTGTGTGTGTGTGTGTGTGTGTGTGTGTGTGTGCAGTTTTGTGTTAGCTTTTCTTTTTATTGGGTAATGAGGTAGGGAGGATATGGGAGGAATTGAAGAAAGAAAATCATGATAAAATGTTGTCTGAAAAAATAATTTTTTAATTTTATTTTTTTCTTATCAGTTACATTTTATTAACTCTGTATCCCAGCCGTGTCCCGCTCCCTCATTCCCTCCCAATCCCACCCTTTCTCCCTCATCTCCACCGTGCCCCTTTCCAAGTCCACTGATTAAAAAAAAAAGGTACGGTGAAATGTGATTGAAGAAGATACCTACCATTGACCTAGGACTTCCACAGACATTCATGGACAGACACTCACAAACATACACAATATGCACACAAACAAAAAAAAAATGAAGACAATTTTAAAAGATGTTGGGCCACTTCTGAGTTTTTCTATGTAAATCTTTTTAATGTACTTTTTATTTATTACAATTTACACTTTGTATCCCAGTGGTAGCCCCCTCAATCATTCCCTACCAGTCTCGACCACCCTCCCCACTTCCTCCCATGCCCCTTCAAAAGTCCAATGATAGAAGAGGTCCTCATCCCCTTCCATCTGACACTAGCCTATCAGGTGTTATCAGGGCTGGCTGCATTGTCTTTCTTTGTGGCCTGAAAAGGCTGTACCTCAATCAGAGGGAGGTGAACAAAGAGGTAGCCACTGAGTTCGTGTCAGAGACAGCCTCTGTTCCCTTACTAGGGAACACACTTGGACACTGAGCCGCATGGGTTACATCTGTGCAGGGGTTCCAGGTTATCTCCCTGCATGGTCCTTGGTTGGAGTATCAGTCACAGAAGGGAACCCTGGGCCCAGACTTTTTGCTTTGGTTGCTCTCCTTGTGGGGCTCCTGTCCTCTCCAGGTCTTGATATCTCCCCCTTCTTTCATAAGATTCCCAGAACTTTGCCCAAAGTTTGGTTATGAGCTTCAAAATCTGCTTTGATACCCTGCTGGGTAGAGTCTTTCAGAGACCCTTGGTGGTAGGATCCTGTCCTGTTCCCAGTTTGTCTCCCTCTTCCCATCTCCATCTGGTTTGCCTTTCTGAATGAGGATTGAGCATCTTACCCATATTCTTTCTTCTTGCTTAGCTTCTTTCGGTGTACAAAATTTAGTATGTTTATCCTATATTATATGACTAGTAACCGCTTATAAATGAGCATATACCATGTGAGTCTTTCTGTTTCTGAGATACTTCACTCAGGATGATCATTTCTAGTTCCCACCATTTGTCTGCAATTTTCATGATTTCCTTGTTTTTAATTGCTTAACAGTATTCCATTGTGAAAACATACCACAATTTCTGTATCCATTCTTCAGTTGAGGGACATCTGGGTTGTTTCCAGATTCTGGCTATTATGAATAAAGCTGCTACGAACACGGTTGAACAAATGTCCTTGTTCTATACTTGAGCATGTTTTGGATATATGACTAGGAGTGGTATAGCTGGATCTAGAGGTAGCACTATTCCTAATTTTCTGAGAAAGCTCCAGATTGATTTCCAAAATGGTGGTACAAGATTACATTCCCACCAGCAAAAGAGAAGGGTTCCACTTTCTCCAAATCATCCCCAGCATGTGTTGTCACTTGTGTTTTTTATCTTAACCATTCTGATGGATGTAAGGTGAAATATTAGTCTTTTTGATTTGCATTTCTCTGATGATGCAGGACATTGAGCATTTATTTAAGTGTTTCTCTGCCATTCAATGCTCCTCTGTTAAGAATTCTCTGTTTAGCTCTGTAACCCATTTTTAAATTGGATTACTTAGTTTGCTGGTGTTAAACTTCTTGAGCTCTTTATATATTCTGGATATTAGGCCTCTGTCAGATATAGGGTTTAGGAAGGTCCTTTCCCAGTCTATAGACTGTTGTTTGGTTTTCTTGACAGTGTCCTTTGATTTACAGAAGCTTTTCAGTTTCATGGGGTCCCATTTATAGATTGTTGATCTTAGAGCCTATGCTGTTGATGTTCTGTTCAGGAAGTTGTCTCCTGTGTCAATCAGTTCAAGGCTCTTCCCCACTTTTTATTCTAACAGGTTTAGTGTGTCTAGTTTTATATTGATGTCTTTGATCCACTTGGACTTTAGTTTTTTGCAGGGTGATAAAAATGGATTTATTTGTATTTTTCTACATGTAGAAATCCAGTTAGAACAGCACCATTTGTTGAAGATGCTTTCATTTCCCCATTGTATGATTTTGGCATATTTGTTCCAAAGTTTGGTGTCCATAGGTGTGGGGGTTTATTTCTGTGTCTTTTATTCGATTCCATTGATCCACCAGTCTACTTCTATGCCAGTACCATGCAGTTTTTATTACTGTTGCTCTATAGTACAGCTCAAGATCAGGGATGGAGATACCTCCAGAAGATTTTTTATTGTAGAGGATTGTTTTAGCTAGTCGGGGTTTCTTGCTATTCCATATGAAGTTGAAAATTTTTCTATCAAGTTCTGTAAAGAATTGTGTTGGTAATTTTAGGGGATTGAATTGAATCTGCAGATTGCTTTTGGTAAGGTGACCCCTTTTACTATGTTAATCCTGTTGAGCTATGAGCATGGGAGATCTTTCCATCTTCTAGTATCTTCTTCAATGTCTTTCATCAGAGACTTGAAGGTTTTTTCATACAGATCTTTCATTTGCTTGGTTAGGGTCAAACTAATGTACTTTACTTTGTGGCTATTGTGAATGATGTTATTTCCCTAATTTCTTTCTCAGCCCTATTTTCTTTTGTATACAGGAGAGCTACTGATATTTTTTTAGTTAATTTTGTATTCAACCACTTTGCTGATAATGTTTATCAACTGTAGGAGATCCCCGGTGGAATTTTTGGGGTCACTAATGTATACTATCATATAATCTGCAAATACTGGTACTTTGACTTCTTCTTTTCTTATATGAATCCTTTGGTCTCCTTTAAATATCTTATTGCACTAGCTAGGACTTCAAGTACTATGTTGAGGAGGAGATATGGAGCAAATGGCCTTGCCTTGTCCCTAATTTCAGAGAGATTGATTTAAGTTTCTCTCCATTTATTTTGATTCTGGCTATAGGCTTGCTGGATATTGCCTTTAGTATGTTTATAAGGACCTTGTATCCCTGATCTCTCCAGGACTTTAAATATGAACGAGTGTTGGATTTTATCAAATGTTTTTTTTTTCCCGAATTTAAGGTGATTATCATGTGTTTATTTTTTCTTTCAGTTTGTTTATATGGTAGATTAAGTTGATGGATTTCCATATATTGAACCACCCCTGCATATCTGGGATGAAGCCTACTTGGTCATTGTGGATGATATATTTGATGTGTTCTTGGGTTTGTTTTTTTTCAGTATTTTTGCATCAATGTTCATAAGGGAGATTGGCCCGAAATTCTCTTTCTTTGTTGGGTCTTTGTGAGGTTTAGGTATCAAGGTGATTGTGGCTTTATAGAATGAGTTTGGTAATGTTACTTCTGTTTCTATTTTGTGGAGTACTTTGAAGAATATTGGTGTTAGTTCTCCTTTGAAGGTCTGGTAGAATTCTGTGTTGAAACCATCTGACTCTCTGGGCTTTTTTTTTTTTTTTTAATCACTGAGTTTTGACGACAGATTCTATTCCCTTAGGAAATATAGGACTATTTAATTTATTTATCTTGTCTTGATTCATCTTTGGTAAGTGGAATCAATCAAGAAAGTTATCCAACTATATAATGTATACTCTCAAAAAAGCTGAACAGCAAAAAAGACCCTAGGGAAGATGCTCAATCCTCATTCAGAAGGGCAATCACGATAGACATCTGAAGCAGGAGAAGACAGGGATCAGGACAGGAGCCTACCACAGATGGCCTCTGAAAACTCTACTGATCCAGGTAGCAAAGTAGTGGGTGAGACACATAGCCAAACTTTGGGACAAATTCATGGAATTTTATGGAAGAAGGAGAGATAGAAAGACCTGGAGGGGACAGGACCTCCAAAATAAGACCAATAGAGGAAAAAAAAAACTGAACCCTGGAGGCCCTGAAGAGAATAATACCCCAACCAAGAGAAAGCATGTAGAAGACCTAAAATCCTGGCTCAGATATAGCCCATAGACTCAGTCTCCAAATAGGTTTCCTAGTAAGGGGAGAAGGGGCTCTCTGTGGTATGAACTCAGTGGCAGACTCTCTGATCTCTTCCCCCCCTGGCGGATGCAGCCTTGCCAGGCCACAGAGGAATACAACGCAACCAGTCCTGATAAGACCTGATAGGCTAGGGTCAGATAGAAGGTGAGGAAGCCTCCACTATCAGTGGACTAAGGAGGAACATAAGGGAAGAAGAGGAAAGGAAGGTGGGATTGGGAGGAGACAAGGGAGGTGTAATAAATGATGACGATGATGATGATGAGCTAAAAAAGAGAGAAATCTATTAAATATTGCAAGATGAATCTTCCTATGACACCTGTGAGTCATCTGTTTGGAAATCACAAAATAGTTCTTCCAAGTTATCTTAGCTGAGAAATGCATGTATCTCTTTTACACATACTCTTTTTCTTTTGCAAAATAAAAACAATTTGTGATCTTCTGGAGGGTAACAAATGTCATAGGAATCCTCAGAATAATTTATCAGACACTGATAAAATCTAGTATGTCTTTGTGAATTCTTGCTGAGCTCAATGTAAGTCCACTTAACATTTTTCCCACTGAAGAAGCATGCTGCAGACAGAAATGTGAAAGGATGTAGGTGAGGGATTTGTAGGACTTATTTCTAAAGAAATGTTTCCAAGTATATTTCTTGCTTTCCAAATAATAACCTAAAATACCAAAAAAGAAAGAAAGAAAGAAAGAAAATTGTCCATTTTATTTAGATTTTCAAATTTTGAAGGAGGCCTCCTAACCTTTTTGGTTAAAGTCACAGAATGGCCGGTTCTTCTCAGGGAATTGCCACAGCTCACCTAAGGTGTATGGATCTGTGGGGTAACTGTAGTTCTTGGTAGTTAAGGAGGCTCTCCTCTCACCAGGATAGGTCCTGGAGACTGCTGCCCTGTCTCTGGATTTCTTGTTCTGAATTTAGTGAGCTGCTGCTGCTTCTCTCTCTTTTTTCTTTCCATTTTTAATTTTAATTAATTACACTTTATTCACTTTGTATTCCCCACTTAGACCCCTCTCTCCTCCCCTCCCAATCTCACTTTCTCTCCCTCTTCTCCACACATGCCCCTCCCCAAGTCCACTGATAGGGGAGGTCTTCCTGTCCTTCCTTCTGATCCTAGTCTATCAGGTGCTGCTGCTCTTACACTGTGTTTGCTGGGCAAAGCCTTCTTGAAGAACCAGGGAACCCTGTGGTTTGGTCAGTTTACATAGAGAAACAGGTTGCACTTTGAATCAGTGTCTGGCAGCTGATGATTGTGGATCCGAGGCTTCTGTAGGTCTGAGGTTGGAGCTCTGTGCCCCAGTACCCAAGTGGTAATCAGTGGCAGGTGAGCACAGCATTCGGGTGTGTGTCAGGACGTTAAAGCCTGGAGCCTGTGGGAACTATAGAACTTTTCTGAGGTTTATCTGGATGTCCTAAGGTCCTACCTGATGTTTTCCCAACTGTGAGCTTTCCTTCTGACAGGGAGATCCAGTTTGTGGTGTTTTGGAAACCACAGTTCAGTCTGAGATGGTGAGTAGAATATGCATGTGCAAGGGAGTAGCTCCATCCTGGTGACTGGGTGCCTGCAGAAACCCGGGAACTTTTCAGAGTACTTTTTGCTACCGTGGGGTGGTGTGGGCAGGGTTGGTTGAGTGCTCTCAGGTTGGACCTGGTGTTTCCCTTACCTTAGGGTTTTCTCCCAAAAGGGAAACCCAGTCTCTGGTGCCCTGGGTTCCACTGTTCAGTTTAGGACAGTGAGTCTGACATGCATGCAGGTCTATAGGCTGGTGGCTGAGCACCTGCAGGATCCAGGGACTTTTTCCAGGGATTGTGTGGGTGACCTGATGTCAGTTCTGATTGCTTCCGTCACCGTGGGGTTTTCTCTCAACTGGAAATCCCAGTCTCCAATGTAGTGAGACCCACAGTTCAGTCTGGGATGGTGATCAGAGCATGCAGGCATGTGGCTCTTGGCTGGCAACAAAGCACCTGCCAGGACCTGGGAACTCTTCCAGGATTTTAGCTGGGTGATCTGAGTATGTACCCAATTGTTTCCCAAACCATGGGGTTTCCTCTCACCTGGGAAACACAATCGATGGTATTTTAGGGTAAAGAATTCAGTCTGGGAGGCGGGGCAAGATGGCGGTGCCTGGAGGACTTTCATTCTGAGGAGCAGCACAGCAGGATTGGCACAGTGACCAGCAATCAGAACTCGCGGCCATAAAGCACAAGTGATTGTGTTTCACAGGTGAGAGGATACCCCACGGTGGGGAATTCAATCAGCTTTAACTCACCTGGCTAAACCGCAGAAGAGATCCCGGTTCCGCCAGGCGCTTGGTCGCCAGCCCAAGCTACACCCCAGCGTGATCTGGTCACGGTCCCAGACTGAACTGTGGGCCCACAACACCATAGACTGGATTTCCCAGTCGAGAGATAACCTCACGGAGCAGGGAAGACATCCCCCGGAAAAGACTCGGGTTCCACGGGCGCCCAAAGAGCCAGCCCGGACCCAGAGCTGGGACCCATGAGCCTGCACGGAGCACTGCCTAATGCAGGTAGGAGCGCTGTGCTCTGCCACCATTATTGAGTTCCCCTAGGGCACTGGGACACACAGCTGCATCCTCAGACCTACAAAAGCCAGAGAGCCATTACAGCAGCCCTCAGATACTGTGCCAAGGATCAACCAGTTATCCCTAGCTAGACTGTCAAAACTGTGGGAATCCCTGGTCCTTCAAGAGGGCTGCACCCACAGCGTCTGGACCAGAGCAGTGCCTGCAGCTGCCATCCCAGACAGGGACACACAGCTTCTGGTCCAGAGTGAGGCACCCAGCCTCCAGACCAGAGCAGCGCCCCCAGGCGCCAACTCAACCTAGGTGCACGTTCTCCAGGTCCAGAGCAGAGCAATCAGCCTCTGGCCCAGAGACTTGCTGAGTGCACCTCTCACTATCCCGGACAGAACTGTGTGCCCCAGGATAACAGACTGAGTTTCCCTGTTGGGAGAAAACCCCACAGCTAGGGAATCAGCAGGTTCTTCAAGAGGACTGTACATGGAAATTTAGGGAGCAGCAGCACACTGAATTTATAACAAGAAACCCAGCAGTGGGGCAGCTGTCTTGAGAAATTCTATGGGTAAGAGGAGATCCCCCCCTGCCTAACATAGACCACAGCTACTACTCAGGGCTATAAACCTGAGGTGAGCAATGGCAACTCCTGAGAAACACTGGTCATACAGTGACCATAACCAAAAAGCAGAGAAGGACTCCTTCAGGAAAAATCATCTTCCGGCCAAGGGGATACTCCCTACCTCAGGACTCCAGGAAGCACAGAAACTAACAGCCAACACCTAAATCAGCCCAATGGGTAGAGGTCAGTGTAAAAGCTCAACCTACAAAAGACAGAGCAATATGGCATCTCCAGAACCCAGCCATCCAGGGGCGAACAGCCCTGGACAATGCAGCATAATAGAAAATCAAGAAGATGACCTTACATCTATGCTGATGAAGAGGATAATAGAGGAAACAAATAAAATACGTAAAGAATTACAGGAAGATAAGACCAAAGAGATCATGGCTATCCATAAAGAAATGGAGGAAGATAAAGACAAGCAGATTAGGGCCATCCGTGAGGAAATACGGGAAGATGCAGCCAAACAGCTTGTTGCCTTCAGAGAAGAAATAATTAAATCACTGAAAGAAATAAAAGAGACAGAGTTGAAGGAACTAAAAGAAAAAGAGGAAAATACAAGCAGACAGGTGAAGGAAGTAAACAAAACAACTCAAGACCTGAAGATAGAACTAGAAAAATTAAAGAAAACACAAATGGAGGAAATAATGGAGAGGAAAAATTTAGGGAAGAAAACAGGAACTACAGAGGTAAGCATAACCAACAGAATACAAGAAATGGAAGAAAGAATCTCAGGTGTAGAAGATACAATGGAAGAAATCGATGTATCTGTCAAAGAAAATGTTAAATCCAAAAAATTCCTGACACAGACCATCCAAGAAATCCAAGACAATATGAGAAGACAAAACCTGAGAATGATAGGAATAGAGGAAAAAGAAGACTCCCTTCTCCAAGGCCCAGAAAATATTTTCAACAAAATGATTGAAGAAAATTTCCCCAAGTTAAAGGAGAAGCCAATAAGGATACATGAGGCCTACAGAACACCCAACAAATTTGACCAGAAAAGAAAATCCTTCCGCCACATAATAATCAAAACAGTAAGTATACAGAACAAAGAAAAAATACTAAAAGCTGCAAGGGTAAAAGGCCAAGTAACATATAATGGCAAACCCATTAGAATCACACCTGACTTTTCAACAGAAACTATGAAAGCCAGAAGGGCCTGGACAGATATCATGCAGACCCTAAGAGAACACCGATGTCAGCCCAGGCTACTATACCCTGCAAAACTCTCAGTCCTCATAGACGGAGAAAACAAGATATTCAATTAAAAAAAATTTCAACAATACCTACACACAAATCCAGCATTACAGAAGAAACTGGAAGGGAAAATACAACCCAAGAAAATTAGATTCTGTCAAGAAAACACAGGAAATAATTAACCTTACTACAGTAAAACAAAAGCAACCAAGCACACAACCTTATGAAAACAGCCAACATCAAAATCAAAGGATCTAACAGCCACTGGTCATTAATCTCTCTCAACATCAATGGACTCAACTCTCCAGTAAAAAGACACAGATTAACAGAATGGATACGGAAATAAAACCCAGCAATCTGTTGCATACAAGAAACACACCTAAGACACAAAGATAGACATTACCTGAGGGTAAAAGGTTGGAAGACGACTTTCCAAGCAAATGGACCCAAGAAATAAGCGGGAGTAGCCATTCTAATATCTGATAAAATAGACTTTCAACCAAAATTAATAAAAAGAGATAGGGAAGGACACTTCATACTCATCAAGGGAAAATTCCACCAGGAAGACATCACAATTCTGAACATCTATGCCCCAAATAAAAGAGCACCCACATTTGTAAAAGAAACACTGATAAAATTTAAACCACATATAGATCCCCACACATTAATAGTGGGAGACTTCAACACCCCATGCTCAACAAAGGACAGATCAACTAAACAGAAATTAAACAAAGAAACAATATCTCTGACAGAGGTCATGAATCAAATGGACCTCACAGACATTTACAGAACTTTACACCCAAACACAAAAGAATTTACCTTCTTCTCAGCACCTCATGGAACCTTCTCCAAAATAGACCATATAGTTGGTCACAAAGCAAGCCTCAACAGATACAAGAAGACTGAAATAATCCCTTGTATCTTGTCTGATCACCACGGAATAAAGATGGACTTCAACAACAACAGAAATAACAAAAAGCCTACACACACATGGAAACTAAACAACTTGTTACTAAATGACAGCTGGGTCAGGGAAGAAATAAAGAAAGAAATTAAAGCCTTTCTAGAACTCAATGAAAATGAAGACACAACATACCCAAACTTGTGGGACACAATGAAGGCAGTGCTAAGAGGAAAGTTCATAGCACTAAGTGACTTCAAGAAGAAATTTGAGACAGCTCATTCAAGCAACTTAATGGCCTACTTATAAACCCTAGAAAAAGAAGAAGCAGAAGTAGACGGCTGGAAATAATCAAACTCAGGGCTGAAATCAATCAATTAGAAACAAATAAAACTATTCAAAGAATCAATGAAACCAAGAGCTGGTTCTTTGAGAAAATCAACAAGATAGACAAACCCTTAGCCAAGCTAACTAAAAGGCAGAGAGGCACCATACAAATCAACAAAATCAGAAATGAAAAGGGGGACATAACTACAGACACTGAGGAAATCCAAACAATCATTAGAATTTGCTTCAAAAGTCTATATGCCACAAAATTTGAAAATCTAAATGAAATGGACAATTTTCTTGATCGATTTGACTTACCAAAGCTGAATCAGGACCAGGTAAATCAATTAAATAGTCCTATATCCCCCAAAGAAATAGAAGCAGTCATCAAAATTCTCCCATCCAAAAAAAGCCCAGGACCAGATGGCTTCAGCGCAGAATTCTACCAGTCCTTCAAAGAAGAGCTAACTCCAATTCTCTTCAAACTATTCCACAAAATAGAAACAGAAGGAACATTACCAAACTCATTCTATGAAACCACAGTCACCTTGGTTCCTAAACCTCACAAAGACTCAACAAAGAAAGAGAATTTCAGGCCAATCTCCCTTATGAACATTGATGCAAAAATACTTAACAAAATACTTGCAAACCGAATCCAAGAACACATCAAAGATATTATCCACTATGACCAAGTAGGCTTCATCCCAGGTATGCAGGGGTGGTTCAATATATGGAAATCCATCAATGTGATCCACCATATTAACAACCTGAAAGAAAAAAACCACATGATAATCTCCCTAGATGCTGAAAAAGCATTTGACAAAATCCAACATCCATTTATGTTTAAAGTACTGGAGAGATCAGGGATACAAGGCACATATCTAAATATCTAAACATAGTAAAGGCGATTTACAGCAAGCCTATAGCCAACATCAAACTGAACTGAGAGAAACTTAAAGCAATCCCACTGAAATCAGGGACAAGACAAGGCTGCCCACTCTCTCCATATCTCTTCAACATAGTGCTGGAAGTCCTTGCTAGAGCAATAAGACAGTTGAAGGAGATCAAGGGGATACAGATGGGAAAGGAAGAAGTCAAATTATCACTATTTTCAGATGATATGATAGTATACATGAGTGACCCCAAAAACTCTACCAGGGAACTCCTACAGCTGATAAACACCTTCAGCCAGGTGGCCGGATACAAAATTAACTCAAAAAAATCAGTAGCCCTCCTGTATACAAAAGACAAAAGGGCTGAGAAAGAAATTAGAGAAACAACACCATTCACAATAGCCACAAATGACATAAAGTACCTTCGTGTAACCCTAACCAAGCAAGTCAAAGACTTGTATGAAAAAAAATTTCAAGTCTCTGAAGAAAGAATTAGAGGAAGATATGAGAAGATGGAAAGATCTCCCATGCTCATGGCTTGGCAGGATTAACATAGTAAAAATGGCCATCTTACCAAAAGCAATCTATAGATTTAATGCAATTCCCATCAAATTGCCAACACAATTCTTTACAGACCTTGAAACAAAAATTCTCAACATTGTATGGAATAACAAGAAACCGAGAATTGCTAAAACAATCCTCTACAATAAAAGATCTTCTGGAGGTATCTCCATCCCTGATCTCAAGCTGTACTATAGAGCAACAGTTATAAAAACTGCATGGTACTGGCATAGAAACAGAATGGTGGATCAATGGAATCAAACAGAAGACCCAGAAATAAACCCACACACTTACTGACACCTGATTTTTGACAAAGATGCCAAAACCATACAATGGAAAAAAAGATAGCATCTTCAACAAATGGTGCTGGTCCAACTGGATGTCTACATGTAGAAAAATGAAAATAGATCCATACTTATCACCCTGCACAAAACTGAAGTCCAAGTGGATCAAAGACCTCAACATAAAACCAGACACATTAAATCGGCTAGAAAAAAAAGTGGGGAATACCCTAGAACTCATTGGTACAGGAGAAAACTTCCTGAACAGAACACCAACAGCACAGGCTCTAAGAGCAACAATCAATAAATGGGACCTCATGAAATTGAAAAGCTTCTGTAAAGCAAAGGACACCATCATCAAAACAAAGCGACTGCCTACAGATTGGGAAAGAATCCTCACCAACCCTTTATCTGACAGAGGACTCATATCCATTATATATAAAGAACTAAACAAGCTGAAAAGCAACAAACCAAGTAATCCACTTAAAAAATGGGGAACAGAGCTAAAGAGAGAATTCTCTGTAGAGGAATATCGAATGGCAGAGAAGCACTTAAAGAAATGCTCAACCTCATTAGCCATTAGGGAAATGCAAATCAAAACAACCCTGAGATTTCACCTTACACCCATCAGAATGGCCAAGATGAAAAACTCAAGGGACAACACATGCTGGAGAGGATGTGGAGAAACGTGAACCCTTCTCCACTGCTGATGGGAATGTAAACTTGTACAACCACTCTGGAAATCAATCTGGGGCTTTCTCAGACAACTAGGAATAGCGCTTCCTGAAGATCCAGCCATACCACTCCTAGGCATATACCCAAAAGAGGTTCAAGTACACAAAAAGGACATTTGCTCAACCATGTTTGTAGCAGCTTTATTTGTAATAGCCAGAAGCTGGAAACAACCCAGATGCCCCTCAACTGAAGAATGGATGCAGAAACTGTGGTACATCTATACAATGGAGTATTACTCAGCAATGAAAAATAAGGAAAT
>NW_026594447.1:0-19690 GCF_907164565.1 Psammomys obesus
TACATCTATACAATGGAGTATTACTCAGCAATGAAAAATAAGGAAATTATGAAATTTGCAGGTAAATGGTGGGACCTGGAAAGGATCATCCTGAGTGAGTTGTCCCAGAAGCAAAAAGACACGCATGGTATATACTCACTCATATAAACATACAACATAGAATAAGCCCACTAAAATCTGTACATCTAAACAAACTAAGCAAAAGAGAGGACCCTAACTAAAATGTTCAATCCCTATCCTGAAAGGCAAAGAGGATGGACATCAGAAGAAAAATAAAATAGGAAACAACCTCGGAACCTGCTACAGAGGGCCTCTGAAAGCCAGAAGAAAACAGGAAACAACCTTGAAACCTGCCACAGAGGGCCTCTGAAAGCTTCTGCAGTATAGACTGTCAAAGCAGATGCTGAGCCTGATGGCCAACTGATGGGCAGAGTAAATGGAATTTTATGTAAGAAGTGGGAAATAGTAAAAGCTGGAGGGGACGGGAACTCCACAAGCAGAGCAACAGAACAAGATAATTTGAACACAGGGAACTTCCCAGAGACTCATACTCCAACCAAGGACTATTCATGGAGATAACCTAGAACTCCTGCACAGATGTAGCCCATGGCAGTTAAGTGTCCAAGTGGGTTACATAGTAATGGGAAGAGGGACTGCCTCTGACATAATCTGATTGGCTTGCTCTTTGATCACTTCCCCCTGAGGGGGGAGCAGCCTTACCAGGCCACAGTAGAGGACAAGGCAGCCAATTTTGATGAGAACTGATTGACTAAGATTAGAAAGGAGAGGAGAACCTCCCCTATCAGTGGACTTGGGGAGTGGCATGCATGCAGAAAGGGGAGGGAGGGTGGGATCGGGAGGGGATGAGGGAGGGGCTTATGGGGGGTTACAAAATGAATAAAGTGTAATTAATAAAATATTTTTAAAAAAAAGAAAAAAAAAGAATTCAGTCTGTTGGTCTCTATGCAGTAACTGCTCTCCTACTTGCCAGATACAGTGTCCTCTCGGGACCTCCATCTTGTATCTCCCCACACACTTATGATTTTTTTCACAAGTCTCTGACATGGAGGTTTCCCAGTGTGCTACTTACTGAGTGATCACATTCAGAATTTTCGGGCCACAATGGTTTCTTCTTTCCCCTAGGTTGTCCTTGTTTTCTCTTTCTTTGTGGCCCCTGAACCATAGTTTTTAAAAGGTCTTATGATGTGAGGGGCTTTCCTATGTTCCACACAAACCTGTCATCAAGATAAAATTTGTTGTATTACTTGCCACTTAATTGTCAATTGTTTTTATATAATAAGCCCTAATACATCAGATAAGTCACTAAAAAGGAAATTCCATTGGCTTGGCTTTCTACCTTAGAGCACTTGCTCTCTACTGAAGGTGGGCTAACATTACATCCTATCAGATCAGTGGCCAGTATTTAAGATTTAGGGGGAAGAAACAGGCTGATGTATGCATGTGTACATTTTAGAAATAGTTTCCTGGAAGAGCTTAAAATTGAGCTGGGTTTTGAGATTACCAAGCAGAGAAAAGGAAAAAGGAATAAAATAGAGGAAGCAGCCCAAACCACTTATAAATGAGGTGAATTTTTAAACTCTAAAAATCTTCAAAGAATTCATAGAATTAGGTTTCCTATGGTGAGCCAAATACGAAAATCCAGTTTCTACTAAATGGACCCATAGCTAAGTAGTGTCTCTACAAGGTTTTCATTTTTCCAGTGGTCAATGGAGTATGAACGCTGCACATGAAAATGGTTGTAGGAAAGTAATGTGTGAATCATGATACAGAACAGCCTGATGACCCACTTTGTCTAAACAACCCCTGGGAGAAATAACCTTTATAAACAGAGAGGAGAGATTATGTCTCACCATGGTGTTTGAAACACAAAAGAAGTGGTCGTAAATATTCTTTGATTTCACTGGAAACAGCAGTTGCTCTCAAGAAAATAAAACTATCCTTCCCCTGCTATCCTCAACTTTACAAAGCTATCCCACTGCCCTGATCAGTTTATTCTCCCTAAAACAAAGTAACTTTTAATAAAGCAAGCTGGTGGCAAGGAGAACCTGATGTGATCACACACTTGTTATAATAGGATTTAATTCTGTTTCAGATGTGCTAGTTTTAATAAAAAAAGGATTGAGCAAATCAAAAATAAATTACATTGAAAGGTCAGGCTTATTGCCTGTACAGTAATTTTAACTCCGCCACTGACACTTTTAGAGACTGTATTTATGAGACCTTTTGATTTGGGAAGGAAAGGTATAAAATACATCTACAATTTCCCTATTATTTGCACCAGTATTTCATTCTCCAGTGTCAATTCCAAGCACTTAAGTATGGTATTCTTTAACAGGAGTAAATCTAAAGAGTATGAGTTGCTTACAGAATGCTGTTATTCCATATATTAATAAAACAAGCTTTTCTATGCAGTGGAAAGTTTGGAAAAAAATCCTTCCAAAGTTTACACAGCATGATAATTCACTTTACTGCATGTGGAATATGTCAGTTGTTATTTTGAATAACCATGTCCCTTTAACACAGGCTTGCCTCTACCAGCAGGAGAGAAGGCTTCACTTCCTAAGGAGGAAGAAATAGACCAATGACCCATGAAGGATTATTTTCCTGGTTATTACTACTGGGACATTTAAATGTGAACAGGGGTTTAGTCTTGTGCTAAGCTTCAACTTAACTAGAAGAATTACCATAAGGTGAGTTAAATGTCCTTTTTCATTCCTAAGTTAGTTTCAAAGCCTATACAACAAACATTGTGGAATGTAAAAGAGCTGTCTCCTTTTACCACCAAACTGGTAACTGTGATCCAAAACCAAAGACACAAAGAAGTCATAAAACTACTGTGGTATACCACAACTTGGATGAGAATGGGATAAAACTCCCTACCTAAATCTTTCATTTCAGAAAATGACACAGTAGCTCTGTGACTTTGATCAGAGAAACAGACTGTAAGGAAGCTGAGGTAGATTCAAAGGGAATGGTCACAGTGACACACAGTGAAAAGGCTAGATACCTGAACTTCTAGGAATGACTGGGAAAAACCAAGAGAGACCACTCAGCAACAACTGACACATATATCTGTGTCCATTTCACATGTTGTGAAAGCTACATGTGCCTTCTGTATGCACAGAGAGCAGCCCAGCAGCAAAAGCCACTAGTGAAACAACAGGTCTCTCCCAAGTCCTAACAGACAGCTAGGCACCTAAGTCACAGGCAGAAAGAGAAAGAATGGAGGATGCTCTCCCAGTTCTTTGACTAAATCCTCTAGACTGCAACATGCTACGTAGCAATTTTTGAGGCAGATTTGATTGCAGCTATTAATGGACTAAAGTTTTGCCAGTAAAAAGAACCAGGAGGTTACAGATCTGAACAATAACAAAGAAAATACGGAATCAATATCTAGAAAAAATGAAACCTTTATACGCTAATGATCCTCTTCAGTAAACGATTTGTGAATTTACCTGGAGATGAAAAGTGCCTCCAGAGAAGGATGTAGAAGTACAGTGGTTACTCTTCATGTTCTTCATGTCCTAGAGTACAAGCCTATATACATATTCTGGCCTTACATCACTAAGTTTCAGTTTGTTGCTTCTTGATATACAGATACCAAGTAGTGCACAGCCCACTGGCCTTGGAAAAAAATGCAGTCCCACATAAGAAATGAAAAAACAGACTTTTTGTAGCTTAGGTGCCAATTGGAGAATTGGAGTGAAGCTAGCCCCATCCAAATTACTATTTGTTCAAGTTATGGTGGAGACTAGATGAGGACGGATCCTAGGGTTGTTCTGCAACTCTTGCCTTAGAACTTAATTCCACATCATTTTGGGCTTTCTCATTTTTTAAATTTGCATTATTAGTTACATTTTATTAACTCTGTATCCCAGCTGTATCCTGCTCCCTCATTCCCTCTCAATCCCACCATCCCTCCTTCATCTCCTCCCTGCCCATTTCCAAGTCCACTGATTGGGGAGGACCTCTTCTCTTTAATCTGACCCTGTTTTATCAGGACTGACTGAAAAGTCCTCCTCTGTGGCCTAGCATGACTGCTCTGCCCTTGGGGGCTGGGGAGAACAAAGAGCCTGCCATTGAGTTCCTGTCAGAAATGGTCCCTGTTCCCCTTACTCTGGGAAACCAATTGGTTACTGAGCTACCACAGCTACAAGGGAGCAGAGGTTCTAGGTTATATCCATACATGGTCCTTGGTGGAGTGTCAGTCTCAGAAAAGACCCAGCTATATTTGGTCCTTTGTGGAGCTCCTATCTTTTCCACGTCATACTAACTTCCCCTTCTTTCATACGATTCCCTGCACTCTGCCAAAGTTTTGGTTGTGAGTCTTAGTATCTGCTTTGATACACTGCTAGGTAGAGTCTTTCAGAGGCCCTCTGCGATAGGCTCCTGTCCTGTCAGAGAAACACTTAAAGAGATGCTCAACATCCTTAGCCATCAGGGAGATGCAAATCAAAAAGACCCCGAGATTTCACCTTATACCCATCAGAATGGCTAAGATGAATAACTCAAGTGACAACACATGCTAGAGAGGATGTGAGGAAAGTGGAACCCTCCTCCATTGCTGGTGGGAATGTAAACTTATACAACCACTTTGAAATCAATCTGGCACTATCTCAGACATTTATTTACGAAGAGTGCTTCCTCAAGACCCAGCTATACCACTCCTAGGCATATATCCAAAATATGCTCAACTATACAACTGGGACATTTGCTCAACCATGTTTGTAACAACTTTATTTTTAATAGCCAGAAGCTGGAAACAACCCAGATGTCCATCAACGGAAGAATGGATACAGAATTTGTGGTATTTTTACAGAATGGAATAGTATTCAGCAATCAAAAATGAGGAAATCATGAAATTTGCAGGCAAATGGTGGGATCTAAAAAAGATCATTCTGAGGGAAGTATCCCAGAAGGAGAAAGATACACATAGTATATACTCACTCATATAAGGCCTATAAGATATGATAAACATAATGAAATCTATACACCTAAAGAAGATAAACAAGAAAGAGGACCCTGGATAAGATGCTCAATCCTCACTTAGAAAGACAAATAGGATGTGCATTGGACCTCAGAGTAAACAAATAACAGGACAGGAGTCCACATCATTTTGAATGCTAGATCTGGACTACACTCTTCGAAAACAATGCAATGCTTATCCACAAAGAAGTCACTTCTGATTTCTGCCACATCAGTGATGCTACAAATGTCATCATCACCACTGTCTCTCTCACTTCTCCTTCGTCTTAGTGCTCTTAGTCTTCAATGGAAATGTTGTACAAGAATGTATCAGTATAGTCAAGGGACTCCATTGGTCCACTTACACTCAAACTCTGACATTTGTCCCAAAAGAATGTGAAAGAAGCCTGTATCCCCCACATACTTAAACATAGTAAAGGCAATATGCAGCAAGCCTATAGCCAACATCAAACTAAACAGAGAGAAACTTAAATCAGTTCCACTGAAATCAGGAACAAGGCAAGGCTGCTTACTCTCTCTGTATCTCTTTAACATGTTACTTGGTGTCCTAGCTAGAGCAATAAGACACCTAAGGAAGACCAAGGGATTACATTGGTAAAGAAGAAGTAAAAGTTCACTATTCACAGATAATATGATAGTACACATGAGTGACCCCAAAAATTCTAGCAGGGAACTCCTACAGCTGATAATTCCCTTCAGCAAATCAGCTGGATATAAAATTAACTCAAAAAAAAAATAGCCCTCTTATATACAGAAGATAAAAGGGCTGAGAAAGAAATTAGGGAAACAACATCCTCTATAATAACCACAAATAGCATAAAGTACCTTGGTGTGACTCCAACCAAGCATGTGAAAGACCTGTATTAAAAAACTTCAAGTCTCTGAAGAAAAAAAATTGAATAAGATATCAGAAGATGGAAAGATCTCCTATGATCATGGATTGGAAGGATTACCATAGTGAAAATGGCCATCCTACTGAACGCAATCTACAGATTCAATGCAATTTCCATCAAAATACCAACTCAATTCTTTACATAACTTGAAAGAAAGTCTCAATTTCATATGGAAAAACAACAACACCAAAAAAAAAAAAAAAAAAAAACAGAATTGCTAAAACAATCCTGTATAATAACAGACCTTTGGAAGGTATCTCCATCCCTGATATCAAGCTGTACTATAGAGCAACAGTAATAAAAACTTCATGGTACTGATATAGAAACATATTGATGGATCAATAAAATCGAATATAAGACACAGAAATAAATCCACACACCTCCAGATGCTTAAATTTTGACAAAGAAGCAAAAACAATACAATGTAAAAAGGATAGCATATTTAACAAATGCTGCTGGTCTAACTGGATGTCTACATGTAGAAAAATGCAAATAGATCTATATTTATCACCCTGCACAAAACTAAAGTCTAGGGAGAATCCAAGATGGTGGCACTGAGGGGACACTATGTCTGACAAGCAGGACAACAGTGACCTCACAGACACCAACAGACAGAACTCTTGTCCTTAAAACACCAGCGATTGTGTTTCTCAGGTGAAATGATATTCCATGGTGTGGGAAGCAATTGTGTACATTCTAAGGTCACCCAGCTGAACTCCAGAAGAGTTCCTGGGTCTTAGCTGGCATTCAACAACCAGCCAGGAGCCACATGCCTGCAAGCTCTGATCACCATCCCAGACTGAACTGTAGGCCACAACACCAGAGAATGGGTTATCTAATCGAGAGAAGTCCCCATGGTGAAGGAAGCAATCAGGATGGACATCAGGTCACCCACAAAATCCCTGGAAATGGTTCCAAGCTTCAGCAGACACTTAGCCACCAGCCCAGAGATCCAAATGTATACACGACTCACTCTCTCAGGAAAAACTGTGAGACCCAGGGCACTAGAGACTGGGTTTCCCTGTCAAGAGGAAACCCCACGGTGAGGGAAGTATCAGGTCCAACCTCAGGGAGCACAGATGACCCTTCCCCTGCAAAACCCCTTGTGAAAAATACTCTGGAAAAGTTCATGGGTTCCTTCAGGAGCCCAGTCGTCATCATGGAGCCCCTCCCTTGCACATGTGTGCTCTACTCACGATCCCAGAATGAACTTTGGTTCCAAAAACATCACAAACTGGGTCTCCCTGTAGAGAGAAAACCAAACGGTGGGGAAAACATTATGTCCAATATTCAGGACACCCAATTCCATAAAAGTTTCTGGGTTCCCACAGGATCCAGGCTCTAGCCTCTTGACACTGGCTTGAGTGCTGCGCTCATATGCCACTGATTACCACTTTGGTACTTGGACACAGAGCTCAAACCTCAGATCTACAAAAGCCTGGGATCCACAGTATCATCACACTGACACTGCTCCAAGGCACAAACTGTCTCCCTCACAAAACTGAACAAAATATAGGCTCCCTGGTTCTTCAAGAGGGCTGCACCCAGCAAACATAGTGTAAAAGCATCAGCGGCAGCAATTTACTAAATTCAGAGCAAGAAACCCAGAAGCAGGGCAATTGTTTTCAGGATTTCTCCTGGTGAGAGGAGAGCCTCTCTGACTACCAATGACCACAGTTACCTCACATGTCCACACTCCTGAGGAGAGCTGTGGCAATTCATGAGAAGCACCAGCCATTCGGTCACCATACACAAAAAGTTGAAGAGGTCTCCTTCAGGAACAATGATCTCCTGCCAAAGGAATTCTCCCCAGCCCAGGATTTCAGCAGGCACCAGAAATTGACAACCAACACCTGAGACAGCCAGATGGGTAGAAGACAGCATAAAAGTACCACCAACAAAAGTCAAAGCAATATGGTATCCTCAGAACCCAGGTATGCAGGGGCAAGTAGCCCTAGACACCCTATCATAAGTGAAATTCAGAAAGATGACCTTACATCTATGCTTATGAAGAGGATAATTGAGGAAACAAATAAAATGTATAAACAAATAGAGGAAGATAATTTAAGATTATGGCCATAAATAAAGAAATAGAGGAAGATAAATCAAACAGATTATGGCCATCACTAAACAAATACAGGAAAATGGAGCCAAACAGTTTGTGGCCTTCAGAGAGGAAATAATTAAATCACTGAAATAAATAAAAGAAACAGAAGATGGTTCAAACTGACAGGTGAAGGAATTGAAGGGAAAAAGGAAAATACAGTCAGACAGGTGGAGGAAATCAATAAAACAGTTCAAGAGCTGAAGACAGAAATGGAAAAATTAAAGAAAACACAAATGGAGAAAATCATGAAGATGAAGAACTTAGGGAAGAAAACAGGAACTACAGAGGTAAGCATAACCAGCACACTAAAAGAGATGGAAGGAAGAATCTCGGGTGTGGAGAATAAAATGGAAGAAATGGATGTATTTGTCAAAGAAAATGTTCAATCTAAAAAATTCCAGACACAAACCATTCAAGAAATCTAAGACTACATGAAAAGGCAAAACCTAAGAATAACAGAAATAGAGGAAAAAGAAAACTTCCATCTCCAAGGCCCAGAAAATATTTTCCACAAAATAATAGAAGAAAATTTCCCCACTTTAAAGGACAGGTCTATTAGCTTACAAGAGTTCTACAGAACACGTAATAAATTAGATCAGAAAAGAAAATCCTCTTGTCACATAATAATCAAAGCAGTAAGTACGCAAAACAAAGAAAAAATAGTAAAAGTTGCAAAGAAAAAAGGCCAAGTCACATATAATGGAAAAACCATCAGAATCACACCTGACTTCTCAACAGAGACTATGAAAAACAGAAGGGCTTGGACAGATATCATGTAGACTATAAGAGAAGACAAATGTCAGTCCAGGCTACTATACCCAGCAAAACTCTCAGTCCTCAGTCCTCATATATGGAGAAAACAAGATATTCAACGACAAGTTAAAACAATACCAACAATACCAATCCAGCATTACAAAAGATACTAGAAGGAAAAGTACAACCCAAGAAAGCTAACTACATTCAGGAAAACACAGGAAATAAATAACCTCACTATAGCAAAAAGAAAAGTAGCCAAGCATAAACCCACTACCACAACCAAAAGCAAAATAAAAGGATCTCACAGCCACATGTCATTAATCTCTCTCAACATCAATGGATTCAACTCTCCAATAAAAAGACACAGACTAACAGAATGGAGGTGTAAACAAGACCAAACAGTCTGTTGCATATAAGAAACCCAACTAAGTCACAAAGATAGACATTACATGAGAGTAAAGGGCTTGAAGATGGTTGATTAATCAAATGGACCCAAGCAGCAAGAAGGAGTAGCCATTCTAATATCTAATAAAACAGACTTTCAACAAAATTAACCAAAAGACATGCGGAAGGTCATTTCATACTCATCAAAGAAAAATTCCACAAAGAAGACAACACAATTCTGAACATCTATGTCCCAAATACAAGGGCACCCACATTTGTTAAAGAAACATTAAAAAAAAAAAACTGAAACCACACATAGAGCCCCAAACATTAATAGTGGGAGACTTCAACACCCCACTCTCAATGATGGACAGGTCAACAACACTGAAATTAAACAAACAATGACTCTGACAAAGGTCATGAATCAAATGGGCCTAACAGACATCTACAGAACCTTTCACCCAAACACAAGAGAATGTGCCTTATTCTAAGCACCTCATGGAATCTTCTCCAAAATAGACCATATAGTTGGTCACAAAGCAAGTCTCAACAGATAAGAGAAGATTGAAATAATCCCTTGTATCCTATCTGACCATCATGGACTCAAGCTAGATCTCAACAACAGAAATAGCAAAAAGCCTACACAAACATGGAAACTGAACAACTCGCTACTCAATGTTAGCTAGGTTATGAACGAAATGAAAAAAGAAATTAAAGATTTCCTAGAATTCAATGAAAATGAAGGCACAACATACCCAAACTTATTGGACACAATAAAAGCAGTGCTAAGAGGAAAATGCATAGCTCTAAGTGCCTTCAAGAAGAAATTTGAAACATCTCATTTAAGAAACTTAATGGCTCACCTGAAAGCCCCAGGAAAAAAAAAAAGAAGCAGACAAGGTGAGTAGATGACTGGAAATAATCAAACTTATGGCTGAAATCAATAAATTATAAACAAATAAAACAATTCAAAGAATCAATGAAACCAAGAGCTGGTTCTTTGGGAAACTCAACAAAACTGTTAGCAAAACTGTTAGCAAAACTAACTAAAAGGCAAAAAGACACTATCCAAATCCACAAAATCAGAAATGAAAAATAGGACATAACGACAAACACTGAGGAAATCCAAATAATCTTTAGGTCTTACTTCAAAAGCCTATGTACCACAAAATTTGAAAATCTAAATGAAATGGCCAATTTCCTTGATCAATTCCACTTACCAAAGCTGTATCAACATGAGAAAATTGAAGCTGTCATCAAAAGTCTCCAATCCAAGAAAAGCCCAGGGAGTCAGTTGGTTTCAGTGCAGAATTTTACCAGACCTTCAAAGAAGAGCTAACAGCAATATTCTTCAATCTATTCCATAAAATAGAAACAGAAGGAACATTACTAAACTCACTCTATGAAGCACTAGTCACCATGATACCTAAACCTCACAAAGACCCAACAAAGAAAGAGAATTTCAGGCCAATCACCCTTATGAATATTGATGCAAAAATACTCAACAAAATAATCTCAAACTCAATCCAAGAATATATCAAAGATATCAAGGCTTCATCCCAGGCATGCAGGGGTGGTCCAATATACGGAAAACTATCAATGTAATCCACCATTTAAAACAAACTGAAAGAAAAAAACCACATGATATTCTCCTTAGATGCTGAAAAAGCATTTGATAAAATTCAACATTCGGTTATATTTAAAGTCCTAGAGAAATCAGGGATACAAGGCACATACCTAAACATAGTAAAGGCAATATATAGCAAACCTATAGTCAACATCAAACTAAACAGAGAGAAACTTGAATCAATCCCACTTCAATCAGGGACAAGGCAAAGCTGATCATTCTCTACATATCTCCTCAACATAGTTCTAGAAGTCCTTGATAGAGAAATAAGATATTTAAAGGAGATCAAGGAGATACATATCAGAAAGGAAAAAGTCAAAGTATCACAATTTACAGATGATATGATAGTATACATGAGTAACACCAAAAATTCTACCAGGGAACTCCTACAGCTGATGAACACCTTCAACAAAGTGGATGGATACAGTATTAACTAAAAAAAAAAAAAAAATCAGTAGCCCTCTTGTATACAAAAAACAGAAGGGAGGAGAAAGAAATTAGGGAAACAACACCCTTCACAATAGCCATAAAGGACATAGAGTACCTGGGTGTAACTGTAACCAAGCAAGTCAGATTTGTATGAAAAAAAATCTTCAAGTCTATGAAGAAAGTAATTGAAGATATAAGAAGATGGAAAGATCTCCAATGCACATTGCTTGGCAGGATTAACACAGTAAAAATGGCCACCTTACCAAAAGCAATCAACAGATTCAATGCAATTACCATCAAATTACAAAATAAAATTCTTTACAGACCTTGAAAGAAAAATTCTCAATTTCATATGGAATAACAAAAAACCCAGAACACTAAAACAATCCTCCACATTAAAAGATCTTCTGAAGGTATCGCCATACTTCATCTCAAGCTACATTATAGAGAAAAAATAATGAAACCTACATGGTACTGGCATAGAAACAGACTGGTAGATGAATGGTAATGAATACAAGACCCAGAAATAAACCTACACACTTTTAGACAGCAGATTTTGACAAAGATTCCACAACCATAATATAGAAAAAAAGACAGCATCTTCAACAAATGGTGCTGGTCTAACTGGATAACTACATCTGGAAAAATGCAAATATATCCATACTTATGACCATGCACAAAACTAAAGTCCAAGTAATCAAAGCCCTCAAAATAAAATCAGACACACTAAACCTGTTAGAAGGAAAAGTGAGGGAGATTCTCAAACTCATTGGCACAGGAGACAACTTCCTGATTAGAACACCAACAGCACAAGCTCTAAAATCAACAATCAATAAAAGAGACCTCATGAAACTGAAAAGCTTCTGTAAAGCAAAAGACATTCTTATCAGAACAAAACGACAGCCTACAGACAGTGAGAGGATCTTCAAGTACTGTATACCTGAAAAAGGGCTAATATCCAGAATATATAATTAACTCAAGAAGTTAAACAGCAACAAATCAAGTAATACAATTTAAAAGGTGGTGCAGAGCTAAACAAAAAAATTCTCAATAGAGGAATATCAAATGACAGAGAAACTCTTAAAGAGATGCTCAACATCCTTACTCATCAGGGAAATGCAAATCAAAATGATCCTGAGATTTCACCTTACACCCATCACAGTGGCTAAGATCAAAACTCAAGTGAAAACACATGCTGGAGAGGATGTGGATAAAGGGGAACACTCCTCCATTGCTGGTGAGAATGTAAAATTATACAACCCCTTTGGAAATCAATCTGGAGCTTTCTCAGAAAATTGGAATTAGTGCTACCTCAAAATCCAGCTCTACCACTTTTAGGCACATATTCAAAATATGCACAAGTATACAACAAGGACATTTGCTTAACCATGTTTGTTACAGCTTCATTCATAATAGCCAGAAGCTCAAAATAACCCAGATATCCCTCAAATGAAGAATGGAAACAGAAATTGTGTTATATTCACACAATAGATTAGTACTCACCTATTAAAAACAAGAAAATCATGAAATTTGCAGGCAAAAGATGGAATTAGAAAAGATAATCCCGAGTGAGGTATCGCAGCAGAAAGACACACATGGTATATACTCACCTCTTAGTGGAGAAGTAGAGACAATATAGGATATTCATGCTAAATTCTATACACCTAACGAAGCTAAAGAAGAAGGAGGAATCTGGGTAAGATTATCAAACCTTGTTCAGAAAGGCAAATGGGATAGACATGGGAAGAAAGTGAAAACAAAGAACAAGAGACAGGAGCCTACCCACAGCACCCCTGAAAAACTCTACCCAGCAGGGTATTAAAGAAGATACTGAGACTTATAACCAAACTTAGGACACCATTCAGGGAAACCTATGAAAGAAAGGGGTGATAGAAAAACCTGGAGGGGACAGGAGCTCCACAAGGAGACCAACAGAACCAAAAAAAATCTAGGCACAAGGGTCTTTCTGAGACCCTATAAATAGGGACAATGCATGGTGATAACTTAGAGGCCCTGCACAGATTCAGCCCTTGGCAGCTCAGTCTCCAAGTGGATTTCCTAGTAATGGGAACAGAGGCTGTCTCTGACATGAACTCATTGGCTCTTTCCTTGAGCACCTCCTCCTGAGGGGGAGCAGCCTTACTAGGCCATAGAGGAAGACAATGCAGATAGCCCTGATGAGACCTGATAGGCTAGGGTAAGCAGGAAGGGGAGGAAGAAATTCCCCTAAGTGGACTGGGAAAGGGGCATGGGAGAAGAAGAGGAAGGGAGGGAAGATTGGTATGGGTTGAGGGAGGAGGCTACAGCTCGGATACAAAGTGAATAAATTGTAATAAATCAAAAAATTAAAAAAAAACTTTTTATGACTAAAAATAATAAAATTAATTAAAGTTAAACATTAAAAAAACATTAAAGTCTAACTAGATCAAAGACCTCAACATAAAACCAGACACTCTAAGCCTGTTAGAAGAAAACCTGAGGAAAAGCCTTGAACTCATTGGCACAGGAGACAACTTCCTGAACAGAACACCAACAGCACAGACTCTAAGACCAACAATTAATAAATGGGACCTCATGAAACTAAAAACCTTCTATAAGGCAAAGGACACTGTCATCAGAACAAAACGATAGCCTACAGATTGGGAAAGGATTTTCACCAACCCTGTATCTGACAGAGGGCTAATATCCAGAATATAAAAAGAACATAAGAGGTTAAACCCAAACAAACCAAGTAATCCAATTAAAAATGGGGTACAGAGCTAAACAGAGAATTTTCTGTAGAAGAATACAGAATGGCAGAGAAACCCTTAAAGAAATATTCAACGTCCTTAGTCATCAGGGAGATGCAAATCAAAACAACCTTGAAATTTCACCTTATACCCATCAGAATGGCTAAGATAAAAAATTCACATTGACAATATATGCTAGAGAGGATGTGGAGAAAGGGGTACCCTTCTCCATTGTTGGTAGGAATGTAAAATGTACAGCCACTTTGGAAATCAATCTGGCTCTTTCTCAGAAAATTAGGAATAGTTCTACCTCAGAATCCAGCTGTACCTCTCCTAGGCATATATCCAAAATATGCCCAACTATACAACAGGAACATTTGCTCAACCATGTTCATAGAAGCTCTATTCATAATAGCCAGAATATGGAAACAACCTAGATGTTACTCAATGAAGGAATGGATACAGAAATTGTGGTACATTTACCCAATGGAATACTACTCAGCAATTAAAAATAAGGGAATCATGAAATTTTCAGGCAAATGGTGGGAAATAGAAAAGATCATCTTCGGTGAGGTAACCCAGAATCAGAAATACACACATGGTATATACTCACTTATAAGTGGATATTAGACATATAATAAAGGGTAAACTTACTAAAATATATACTCCTAAAAAAAAATAAATGACAAAGAATATCCTAGGGAAGAAGTTCAATCCTCATTCAGAAGAACAAATGCGATAGACATCAGAAGCAGGAGAAGACAGGGAACAGGACAGGAGCCTACCACAGACAGGCTCTGAAAGACTCTACTGATAGCTATATTGAGGCAGAGCCTGAGAATCATAGCTAAACATTGGTCAGAGTGCAGGGAATCTTATGAACTAAGGGAGAGATAGAAAAACATGGAGGGGTCAGGAGCTCCAAAAGGAAACCAACAGAGCCATACAAACTGAGTCCTGTGGCCCTGAAAAGAATGATACCCCAGCAAAGGACAATGCATGGAAAGGACCTAAAACTCCAGCTCAGATGTAGCCCATAGGCTACGTCTCCAACTGGAGTCCCTAGTAAGGGGAGTAGAGGCTTTCTCTGGCATGGACTCAGTGGCTGGCTCTTTGATCACAACCCATTGGGGGTGGGTGCAGCCTTGCTAGTCCACAGAGGAAGACAATGCACCCAGTCCTGATGAGACCTGATAGGCTAGGTTCAAATAGAAGGGGAAGAGGCCTCTGCTAAGAATGGACTAGGGGAGGGTCATAGGGGGAGAAGAGGGAGGTAGACAATTGAGGAGGAGAAAATTGAGGGGGTCACAGCCAGGATACAAATTGAACAAATTGTAATAAATGATAATAATAAAAAAGAAAAAAAGAGGGGGACTCTCAAAAAATAAAATAAAAGAATCCTGTATCCCACAAAAAACGTGATCATCCATCTCTAAATATGTTAGCATTATCCCTGAACAACGTTAGTAGTCCCCATTTATCTTTATACCATGGTGAACGTATGATGGGTAGCTGTTTACTACATCATGCTGTAACATTAAGCAGTGTTATTGTTGTATTAATACATGTAATCATAAAAATTAACCTATCAGATAACCCCTCGTAAGAATCAGTTATGCCTGGAAAAAAACACAAATAAAAAGTAATAATGCCGCTTTTTCACAACGGGTTTGCCGTCAGAACGCAGGTGTTGTGAAAGCCACCGCTAATTCAAAGCCAAAATGGGAAAGGAAAAGACTCACATCAACATCATCGTCATTGGCCACGTCGATTCAGGCAAGTCCACCACAACCGGCCACCTGATCTACCAATGTGGCGGAATCGACAAACGAACCATCGAGAAGTTTGAGAAGGAGGCTGCCGAGATGGGAAAAGGCTCCCTCAAGTATGCCTGGGTCTTGGACAAACTGAGAGCTGAGCGTGAGCGTGGTATCACTACTGACATCTCCCTGTGGAAATTTGAGACCAGCAAATACTACGTGACTATCATTGATGCCCCAGGACACAGAGACTTCATCAAAAACATGATTACAGGCACCTCTCAGGCTGACTGTGCTGTCCTGATTGTTGCTGCTGGCGTTGGTGAATTCGAAGCTGGTATTTCCAAGAATGGGCAGACCTGTGAGCATGCCCTTCTGGCTTACACCCTGGGTGTGAAACAGCTGATTGTTGGTGTCAACAAAATGGATTCCAGTGAGCCACCCTTCAGCCAGAAGAGACACGAGGAAATCGTTAAGGAAGTCAGCACCTACATTAAGAAAATTGGCTACAACCCTGACACAGTAGCATTTTTGCCAATTTCTGGTTGGAACGGTGACAACATGTTGGAGCCAAGTGCTAATATGCCTTGGTTCAAGGGATGGAAAGTCACCCGCAAAGATGGCAGCGCCAGTGGCACCACACTGCTGGAAGCTTTGGATTGTATCCTGCCACCAACTCGTCCAACTGACAAACCCCTGCGGCTGCCCCTCCAGGATGTCTATAAAATTGGTGGTATTGGTACTGTCCCTGTGGGCCGTGTGGAGACTGGTGTTCTCAAACCTGGCATGGTGGTTATCTTTGCTCCAGTCAATGTCACAACAGAAGTCAAGTCTGTTGAAATGCACCATGAAGCCCTGAGTGAAGCTCTTCCTGGGGACAATGTGGGCTTCAATGTAAAGAATGTGTCCCTTAAAGACTTTAGACGTGGCAACGTTGCTGGTGACAGCAAAAATCACCCACCAATGGAAGCCGCTGGCTTCACTGCGCAGGTGATTATCCTGAACCATCCAAGCCAAATTAGTGCTGGCTATGCTCCTGTACTGGATTGTCACACTGCTCACATAGCATGCAAGTTTGCTGAGCTTAAAGAAAAGATTGATCGTCATTCAGGCAAGAAGCTGGAAGATGGCCCGAAGTTCTTGAAGTCTGGTGATGCAGCCATTGTTGATATGGTCCCTGGCAAGCCCATGTGTGTTGAGAGCTTCTCTGACTATCCCCCACTTGGTCGCTTTGCTGTTCGTGACATGAGGCAGACAGTTGCTGTGGGTGTCATCAAAGCTGTGGACAAGAAGGCTGCTGGAGCTGGCAAAGTCACCAAGTCTGCCCAGAAAGCTCAGAAGGCTAAATGAATATTACCCCTAACACCTGCCACCTCAGTCTTAATCAGTGGTGGAAGAACGGTCTCAGAACTGTTTGTCTCAATTGGACATTTAAGTTTAATAGCAAAAGACTGGTTAATGATAACAATGCATCATAAAACCTTCAGAAGGAAAGGAGAATGTTTTGTGGACCATTTTGTGTGTGTGTGGCAGTTTTAAGTTATTACTTTTCAAAATCAGTACTTTTTAATGGAAACAACTTGACCAAAAAAATCTGTCACAGAATTTTGAGACCCATTAAAACAAGTTTAATGAGAAAAAAGTAATAATGCCTTAAAAAGAATAAACATTTAGTTTCCTCTCTTGCTTTAGTAGAATATTTAAGCCACCCTACCATGTCACAGATCTTGATTTCAATTTTACTGCCCCCTCTCTTTCAGAGCCTTCTACTCCACTCCCATTGCTATTCCATAGTCCAATTAAGATATCCATTATGCTCTCATTCATCATAGATTGAAGAAATGCCATCACCCATTCTTAGGTTGTTGTTGTTTGATTGTTTTAAAAGATTTATTTATTTATTTATTTATTTATTTATTATGTATACAATGTGTGTTTGCATGTACACCTGCACTCCAGAAGAGGGCACCAGATTTCATTTTAGATGGTTGTGAGCCACCTGTAGTTGCTGGGAATTGAACTCATAACCTCTGGAAGAGCAGCCAGTGCTCTTAATCTTTGAGCCCTCTCTCCAACCCTGTTGTTTGATTTTTATTCAAGGGGATTTATTTTTGTTTTTGAAACAGGATCTCCACCCCAGAATTTACTATAAATTGATCTGGTCTCAAACTCATGACAAACTTCCTATCTCATCATTCTGAGTTCTGTGTTTATAAACATAAGGTATAATGTTAGTGATAAATTTTTAGAAGGGTTTTTGTCACATTGTTCACATAAGATAACAAGACTAGCTGGGGAATGTAGTCTTTAATGTAATATAAATATGCTACTGGTGGGAAAATATGCATGAGTTCATCTCTCATTAATACTGAGATCAACACCTGTCCTGTCAACGTGCAGAGAATAAGCATATGTGGAGTGCTCAGCTTGTAATGGTACATCTATATTACACTTTCTTCCTCCAAGGGTCAAGAATAGTCTCAGAAGAGGTGACAGAAACGTTATAAGAGCCAAAGGGTGTAGACATGTTTAGTGAAACAGTATTTATCAAACATCAACTCACAATTGCTGGGACAACATGCATAGGAGTTGCACAAGATCAAGGCATCCAAACTCCTAGCATGTATATGGAAGAAACTCATGAAGTTTCAGCCCTACCTGAAGAGCTATTGACAATTGATGGCTGCAGAGAATGGGGAGTCAGTTTTCTTCAGGAATTCTACCCCTGAAGATCTACCCATACTCCAGTATGTATAGATAACACCCAGTGGATCCAATGGATATTTTTTTTAAATAAAAGACAAAAAGACATTATGTTAAGTTGGGGTGGAGGGAATGGGGAGAAATCAGAGGGGTGGCACTAGGGGTGATATGATCAAAACATATTGTATGTATGTACAAATATTAAACAAAAGATTATTGGATCACCCTACCTGTCTCATAGCAAATCACCAACAGATGAATGAATCCAAGGTAAACCATAGTGATCCAGTTGATTCACAGACTTATGAACAATAAATGCTTATTGTTTAAGTATCCAAGTTTTTTTTTTTACCAGAAATGTTAATATTATGCAACCATCTACTAACATCTCTTTGTAGCTGTTAACATTATTCTCATTTTGAAACTGAGCTTCTTAGTGCCCAAAGCCACACCGCTGGTTGATTAATATTGAAAAAGCTGCAATTCTAAATGAATGACTGTAGTATTACTCTAATGTGGATGGAACTACCCCTTTATTCCCCAGTGCCTGAATGCTAGATGTTCAACAGCTAGGTCTCAAGAGGAAAATGCACTCCTGTGCAGTTCTTGTTGATTTCCATGGAGCAAATATTCTTATCATGACCAATCTCAAGCTTATTATTGACATCACTGAATATATAGTTGGAAAATATGTACACACTAGCATAATGTTATACACATTTCTATCAAAGGAAAAAGAGGGTCATAGATACAAATAAAATCAAGTAAATTGGGGAGTAATGGTTTTGAGTACTTGTTACCCTTGTTTTGATACAACTTATTGATGTTTACATAATTTTGTTATATGTATGGTATAGCTGTATTGTACAGATATGTGCACATGAAAACAAGTACACATGCTTATGGCCAGAGGTTACTGCCAAGTATCTTCCTCTATCAGTCTGTACCTTATTTTTGAAAGCCAGAGTCTCTTCATGAACATGGAACTTTGTCATTTTGAACTAGCAAGCCCACAGAATACTCCTGTTTCTACTCTCCTCCTAGGCCCTGAAATTACAAAGGTATACTGCTATGGCCAATTTTTAAGAAGGTCCTAGGGAAACCAACTTAGTTCTTGTGTTCTTGCAGCAAGGATTTTATGGACGGTTTTTAAATCTATTTTATTTGGCTTCGTATATCTACCACCCTTCTCCCCACTAACCCTCTGTCTGTCCTACCTGGTGTCAAGATGTTGGAAGAGGTTAGGGTGGAGAGGAGTCATTGACTTCTTTAGACTACTTTCTGCTGATTGGGGT
>NW_026594448.1:0-2863 GCF_907164565.1 Psammomys obesus
TACTCCTTTGCATTTTCTCAGAGCTCTGCAGGGGTCAGGTCTATCCTATTCTCCTGCCCTCTGATTTGGTTTCAGTGTGTCCACTCAACATTTATGAGTTGAAAACTTAATGCCCAAATCCATACACTGATGCTATTTGCAGGTGAGGCCTCTGGGAGGTAATTAGGATTAAATGACACCACGAGGGCAGGACTCCCATCGTGAGTTATTGGCTTTATAAGAAGAAAGAGAGCCCAGATTGTAAACTACCTCTCCATGCAGTGGTACAGCAAGAAAGCCCTCACCAGCTGCTGGCACTCTGCCTTTTGGACTGACTGGTTTCCAAAATGGTAAGAAATCTCTGTTCCTTATAAACCCCAGGTATTCTGTTACGGTAGCAGCACACACTGGACTGACACCCTCTCGATGGAGTCTCTAGTCTCCGGCCTCCTCTGTTTCACCTAGTGCTAACTGTGTGCCTACTACGTGCTATAACTTGATCCCTCAAGAGTGAACTGACCCACTCTCCCAAGATGGGCCTTCTTGGAGCCCCACATCCTAGCTCTGGCTCTAGTCCTCTCAGACCTCCTCTGCAAGATTCTGTCACCCAAAGAGACCTAGTGTCATCATCATTCCTGGTGAGGAAGGATAGATAGAATGAGAAGATAAGATGAGGGATGGTGAGTTGTGTGTGTGTGTGTGTGTGTGTGCAGCTGCTTGAAAGTATTGGCTAATAGAAATCTTATTTTTATGATATGGTACTTGTATCCAGAAGAGGAAACTTTTGTGCTGGATTGAAAGAAAGGAAGGAAAGGAAGGAAAGAAAGAACAGAATGTTTCTCTCATGAATTCTCCTTGGGATCCAAAGCCCAGGATTCCTACTAAGGACACCAAAGCTAAGTGAAGAGGGCTGACCACAGCTGAGTAAACCCATTTTACCCTGAGGACTCTGTTGTTTTCAGTTCTCCTTACCTGCCTCAATTTTTCCTGTTTCCCTGGGGAATTTTTTTCTACCTTTCCAGAGAGTTTTATATTTTACTAAGGTGGCCACAGGTGTGTGTTATTTTGATGCTCAAAAAAAAAAAAAATTGATGCTTGCTCATTTCTGCCTATACTTTGGAGATTGCAGTCAGACAACAAAATTCTCCAGTTGGTTGTTGAACACCTCAAAGTTCTCTTAGTGGAAAGAGATTGTGAATCAATACAGAAAGCACAAGCTGCCAAGAAAGGGTCAAGACCTCATGGTATTACAAGATGCAAAGTTAAAACTTGAGCAACATGGTGAAGACTGAAAATGCAGCGAAAGAAAAAGTTGAAAATTCTGAACTGAAACGGCCAATCAGCCATTTGCAGATCCATGTGACCTTTCTGGCACAGAGAAAGACCTGTTGGATTCAAACTAAACGATGAAGGAAGTGGAGAGTAAAACAAGAAAGCTGACTCTTTAGAAGTCAAGATGAAAAAGTGCAACTGGGGGTTGAAAAGTTGAGTTTGCTCTTTCGTGATGTCGGAGGAAAAAAAAAAAAACAACAGATTCAGCGGTTGGAAGAACAGCATAAACTCCCCGAGTATATCACAGAGAGAAGAAAAGGAAAATCAAGGGAAGATAAACTACAGTGTTCCGCAACTGCTCAGAAATGAGAAATTCTCTTCCTGGAGACAAACTGAAGAGATCACAGGAGAAAATGGTAGCCTTGGAGGCAAAGGAAATACTAGAAACAGAAAACCTGGGCTAAATAAACAAAACTGTTCCATTTGAAGAATATCCAAAGCTTCAAAAATGAAGGAGACACAGAGAAGACAGACTACATTTCAAAGTCTCATTTTGGTTCCTAACGTGGGTCCATCAGCACTGGGGAACTCTGCTCTCTGTTATCAGCCTCGGTTCCTGGACCAGAACTCTCCTTTCCTCAGACCCTGAGAAGCAGCGTCAAAGTAGACCCTGTCTACTTCCCAAAACACCAGGAGCACTAAAAACCACACAAAGAGAACCAGAGAAACTCGGACCCCCTGGGAAGTGATGTCGGAAAAAAAGGGTGAGGTCAGAGCCCCAACAAAGCAGAAAGTTCAACCTGGGGCATTGACATACTTTATTGCTGTTTGCCAGAATCCATGAGCCGGCTCAAGAAAAGGTACCAGCGACATGCAGCACCGCCTGAATTCTGGGATTTTAGGATTATACTAAAGAAAGGGATGGATGCTGAGAGTTTCAGAACTATTTAGAGCATATATTGACAATCTTCTGACAATATAAAAAAAACAATTAGTTAATTAAGGAATAGGTTTTCAAATTATTAATTTTTACTTTGTTGAATTTTTCTGGCATTTTACCTGAAATATATCCATCTTGAATTCCTTTTTCCTCATTTTTGAGATATGCGCTTGGGAATAACAAGATCAGTAAACATCTGGCTTACAATGTACAAAAGTTATAAACCTGAAGGTTTTTGGAAAAGATAACCACTTAAAAGTATGAAAAAAAACACTTAAAAGTTTGTAAACATATGTTCATTATAGAAATCTTCACCTTTTCTCAATAGCTTGTTTTATTAACTTTCAAAATAACTTAATAAATATTTTTGTACTTAAGAAAGCTTGTCTGGCTATGTTTTCAAGGCTGAACACTTTGTACTGGACCACCAATTAGGCTTATTATTGTCATCACCGTCATTATCATCATCCCTGGGAATGACTTCCTCTCAGTCAGCAGGTGTCTTTAGTTTTTTGTCTAGGACCCCATGAGACTTCCCACTTCTGTGTCAGCATTCTGTGTTGATGTTGCCATTGTTCCTGTCTTGTTTATGCAGCCATTATGTATATCATATGTATATGTATATATATATATATATATATATATATATATATACATATACATATGATATAC
>NW_026594449.1:0-1011 GCF_907164565.1 Psammomys obesus
TAAATAAATAAATGGAGGAGAGTCCAATTAGGCAACAACAGATAGATGAATGAATAAATAAATAAATAGATAGATAGATAGATAGATAGATAAATGAATAAATGAGTAGGTGAGTGAAAAAATGCATATGTTTGAAAACAAATAATAAATAAATAAATGAATGGAAGATAATTCAATCAGGGAGCAATAAATAAATAAATAAATAGATGAATGAGTAAATGAATAAATAAATAGATGGAAAGACAAGCAAGCAGATAAATAAATAAATAGGTAAATAGGTAAATAGATAGGTTTGAAAACAAATAATAAGTAAATAAATTAATTAATAAATGCTGGAGACTCCAATCAGAGCAAAATAAATAAATAAATAAATAAATAAATAGATAAATAAATAAATAAATAAATAAATGGCCAGGTAAATGAATGAATAAATAAATAAATAGATAGATAAATAAGCAGATAAATAAAATATATGGGTAAATAGGTCTGAAAATAAATGGAAGAGACACCAATTGGTGCACAATAAATAGATAGATAGATAGATAGATAGATAAATAAATAAATAAATAGATAGATAGATAGGTGAGTGAAAGAATACACGGGTTTGAAAACAAATAATAAATAAATATATGAATGGAAGATAATTCAATCAGGGAGCAATAAATAAATAAATAGATGAATGAGTAAATGAATAAATGAATAGATGGAAAGACAAGCAAGCAGATAAATAAATAAATAAATAAATAAATAGATAGATAGATAGATAGGTAAATAGGTAAGTTTGAAAAGAAATAAGAAATTAATTAATTAATTAATGCTGGGGACTCCAATCAGGGCTAGATAGATAGATAGATAGATAGATAGATAGATAGATAGATAAATAAATAAATAAATAAATAGCCAGATGAGTGAATGAATAAATAAATGGGGAGGTAGGTGGATAAATAGAAAGGCTTGAAAACAAGTAATAGATAGATAGATAGATAGATAGATAGATAGATAGATAGATAG
>NW_026594450.1:0-2540 GCF_907164565.1 Psammomys obesus
CACACACACACACACACACACACACACACACACACACACACACACAGCACCAGACAGACTCAGTTTCTTGATCCATTGATAAGGTGAAATACTTTCTCTTGATGCTTTGCCATTGACTCCTAGGACAACCTCTGCCATCGTAGAAGTTGTCAGCTGTTAGCATTAAACTGTGTGGACTCAAGATTTCTCTCTTCGACTGGTCAAATTTCAAAGTAATTTCTAGGTGGTCTTCTTATGTTTTAGGCAATAATGTCAATCATGTAACTTTTCTAGCAATTTGTTTGTAGAATCATTAAAAAAAATTATATCTAAGGCTTAAGTTCTGATGTAGACAAAGTTTCCCCAGTTTGTTTCCCCCTTTCTCTCCTTTTTTTGAACTGGCAACATTTTATATCACTATTTAACTTTATCTTATAAATCATACCTGATGTGACAAAATTAATCAAAATCTTTTTCTATTTTTCAGTGATCTGACAACTGTAAATGGTTGAAGTATTGCCTCTTCTCTTGCTTCAGACAATAATAGGAAATAATTTAAAAGTCAAATTTGATGTCTCATAGTCATGTTTAAAAGTATTTTTAGAAGTTGTCTAGATTTACAAAAAGTATAGTAGGTAGAAGAAAATGACAAAACTCCAGTTTTTTAGCAATAGAGTGATAAAATTCTATCTAAAAAGAAAATGAACCTCAAAGGAGGTGGGAATTAAATTGTATAGACAAAACAATTTAATTCCTACAGTTCTGAGAAGTATTGGTATCCTCAATTCGTAAATTGAGATTCATATCTCAATTTGAACCTGAGATATGAACCAAGGGTCTTTTGGTGCCAAGCCTAAGTATTTACCCTGTGTCTCTTTGATAATCTTAATGATATACTTAATTTCCACACATATAAATTAAGTTTGAAGAATCTGCCAATGGGGAAAAGACAGGTGACTGAGAGTTAGTGTCCATTTTTACACAGCATCAACTGAGGTTCAGGTGTATATGGAAGTGCCAAGATGAACGCTTAGTATGTAACTGTTATTTTTGGCTTTTAGGGTAGCTTAAGAGAATATAGATAACAAGCAAATGTTTTCCAGACCTTCATAGAGTCTTGTAATAACAATTTAATTGAGGTGTGTAAAGTGTGAACAGAACAACTTTAAAGAAATACTATTTTGAAGATGCTAACCTTTCTTCCAGAGAAATATTTCAAGCACATTTAGCATTTACCCTGATAATCTGAATTTTAGTGATATGAGTTCTCCACAGTATATCTAGAAAAGCTGGCTGTAGAACATTGTTAATGTAGACAGCATCTACATATTTTGAAACTCTACAAATTAGCTCACTGGTATTTTGCAATGGTCTGCAGGAAAAATGAATTAAAGTTGGCATTTACAAGTCCATTAAGAACATGTCTTCTGGTGCTAGGGAGATGATTAAGTGCACTTACTGCTCTTCCAGAGGATCTGTGTCTGATACCTAGCACCCACATAGCAGCTCACAACCATCTCCAATTCCAGTTCTACTGAGTATGCTGACCTCTTTTGGCCTCTGGGGGCATTGTACACATTGCAGAGACACATGTGGGAAAAATACCTGTGCATAGAAAATGAAAAAAAATGTGTCTGCTATGATATGAATGCATGTATCCACCAAAGACTCATGTGGAAATCATAACTTCTGATGTGGTGGTAGGAGATGACATCTTTGGCAGATGATTAGCGAATGAGAACAGCTGGGACTAGTATCCCCTTTATAAAAGAAGTCCCAGACTCCTTGCTACTTCTGCTTGTGAGGATACTGTAAGGCAGCATTATCTTTGAACAAGACAAGCCACCCCTAGACAGTAAATCAACTTCCTTCTGATGGGCTTCTCAGCCTGGACCTATGAAGACCACACTTATGAACCACCACGTTTATGAAGTATATTAGATAGCCCAAACAGACCCAGATGGCATGGCACTCAGCAACCCCACAAGGTCTGTAAAGAGCGGATCTTTCCTCACAAACAAAAGCTAGTTTTATTAATGTCAGTACAGTTAAGCCACATGATGCTGAAAGACCTCCTCTGTGCATTTTTCAATCCTGAAAGTGTGGGTGGTGAAAATGGTTGGCAGAAGAGCCACTTAAGAAGACAAATGCTCTAGTGTAGTCATCTGATGACCACTACTAGATAATGGATCCTAGAATGAAGATGCTAAAGTGAAGACAGGCTTAAGGAAGCAAAAGGGATCAAATTATGTTCATTTAATAAATGATCAAACTGTAATCAAAGACAAGGTTGGGCTTCCTTGGCCTTTTGGAACTCAAGATGACAGAATCTGATAACCTATTTAAGAGCAAACAGAGGTTGCAAGTATGCAACAAAAATCTGCAGTTGAGAGGCAGTGGAGTGTGGACATGAAGCAGTCTAGGTTTCCTGTTCCACCACTCTGCATCCATTTCTAGCAGTACTAAGCTGTTATCTCTCTCACTGTGCAGGCTTGTGCATTCACGCGTGCATACACACACACACACACACACACTCATGCATACAGGCACACAAAAATTGC
>NW_026594451.1:0-2922 GCF_907164565.1 Psammomys obesus
AAAAAATAAAGAAAAATGTTTACTGAAACTAAAGTCACTTTTTTTTTTCTTCTTGGGAAAGAAAAAAAAAATCTGGGTTTTTGGAGGTTTTGTATGCAAATAAAAATTTCTTAGTCCTTAATATGCTTGTTTTCTTCTGGCCCTTATAGACAATAGTTAGAGGAAATGAGCTTCATTTCCCTCTAGAACTAACACTCATGGCTTTATTAATGACAACAATAATTTTCTGGCAGCCCGACTTAGTTGAACTGTAGAATGGCTATTAGGAGAATGCATTCAGTAGTGAGGAGATAGCCATCACTGAACTAGTACCTGGGCATTCTGATAACCAGTGGTTTCGGTTCTCAGCATGTCATTGTACAGTAAGGCAGACACTCTGGACTAGTGGGCAAATGACAAAGACATGAGGCAAGACTTGATGCCATCACTAACTCCCTGTTGTTCTTAACTTCTCTGCATTTTGATTCTTTTATCAAACAAACATGACAATAACCAGGATGTTGATGTCATGGGACTCTTATAGTGAGCAATAGGATATGAAACTTGAAATAGTGACTAGCATGTAGTAAACAGTGACTTGTCATTGCTAATTTATTGGCCTGGAAAAAAAGCCAAAGTATACCCATTATGTATAAATTAAATGCAAGGAAAGAACAAATACAGCAAATTGTCCATTTTGTGAATGAGGAGTATAAGGCATATATTTTCATCAATTTTCTATACATTATTACAATTTACTGTTTCTTTTACACGAGTATTGTATTCCTTTGTTGAAAATCACTATCATATAATAAAGAAAACATACCACTAAATATGTCTGTAAAGTTGATTCTTCCGATTGAGAGGCTCTGCATTTCTTGATGCGGGCACATAGAGATAAGCATAGCCTTGAACAAAAAGCTGAGTTCTGGCAATTTTGACTTTGAACCTCCACTTGAATGAAATGGTGCTGTATTAATTTTCAGCTGTAATGAATGACCACAAATTGAACCACTTAATCCAACTCAAGATAATTGTTCTAATTTCATTCCTGTCGCTGTGATTGAAAAAAAAAAAAAATTCCGACTTAAAGAAATTTAGGCAAGAAAGGAGTTTATTTCAGCTCACAATTTCAGTTTGTGGCTTGCTGTTGTGGGAAAGTCAAGTCAGTGACGTCATATACATCCACATCACACCTGCTCACCACTTGCTTGTGCTCAGCTTAATTTCTTCACTATTACATAGTTCAAGACTCTTTCTCGGGGAATGGTGCCCTGCATTTTCTGAGTCAGCCCACATCAATTAGCTGAAGACAGTGCCTCCCTGAGACACATGCACGGGCCAGCTCAATGTAGACAATCTCATATCAGGACTCTCTTCCTAGGTGAGTATACGTTGCGTCAAGTTGATGGTTAAAGCTGACCAGCACACTTACAGTCTCACAATTTCTGTAGTTCTTTGCTCAGGTTTGGCCTGGCCAACGTTTAGGTTGGTAATGATGAGTAAGCGTCTGTTCTTCTTTAAGCTCACTGGCTGCTGGCAGCACTGATTTCTGTATAACTGTAGTTAGGGCTGGGTTCCTTTTCCTTCCTGGCTTATCAGCTATGTCTTCTTTCAGCAACTAGAGAGGGATGGCACTTCCACAGATGGGAACTTTGCAGGTGGGTCTAAGGGCATGTGGCTTTCATCCAGGCCAGTTAATTAGAAATTGTCTCTCTGACACTTCCTTTCAGGATCAACTGGAGAAAACTATTTTTAATGGCTTATAATGATTGTGTCAGACTCAAATAATTGTATTTTAAGGCCAACTGACTTTCAACTTGAATTACATGCAACAGTCATTGAATAACTTGGAGAAGGCAATGCAAAATGGAAAAGGGAAATTTTAGGGGCTATCTTGAGATTTTTCTCCTAACACAGTGATCAGGAACAAAACAAAGTAAATTTGCTTCCATTCCCTGTTACAAGGTCTGATGTTATTGACCTCTAATATATGTGGTAACTCAGGGGCCACTAGAGCAGCACTAAGTACAAATGCCTTGGAGCCAAACAAGTCACATGAATAAAAACACACCAAGTACATCCTTAGTAAAGGCATCTACCTAAGTGTTGGGGTCCGTCACTTTATTTAATTATAGATCATTAGACATTACAAATGTAGCCTCAACTCCAAGATAAATTTCTAGTTTTATGTAACAATCATGTGAACAAAAATGCAATGCTTTTTTTATGATTCGAGGACTTCCTTGTTGCCTGATATTGTGGTCTTAATATAACTTGTATACCCAAAAAGCCCATTGTGAATAAAGACTTTCTTTCTACTTTGGGAAGTAGAGTCTGTTTTCAGGCCTTTATGTCAATGAGTATGAGGTAGCTGTTGTATGATTTCTTTGGCAGTTTTCATGACAGGGTTGTCAAAAAGAATCAAACCTGCAGTCCCACCCACCCATTTTCTCTTTCTTTCCCTCTTCCTCTCCCCACTCCTCCTATTTCAACATTTCAATGTTTAATCACATGCTGGCTCTTAAACATGTGTTCATCATGTTATTGCCACAACATGTTATAGTTAAGAATGGAGCACAAACCAGTGCTGTGCCCTTGACTCTATAGACAAGTGGCCTAAATAAAGCTCTTCATAAATAGCCAGGGTCAAGTATTTCAATAGAGCCGATGAATGTCTGTCTAACCCTGTGTAGGTCAAGTGATTTTGAGTGTTCTAATTTCAGAGGTTCTATTTTTGACAGTCTGGCCAAAGATAAGGGAAGGAGAACGGAAGATCTGGAAGGTTCATGATTTGCTTGAGGCTCCAGTTTCAGAAGTGGCAGGAACTTCCCTCTAGCTGGCTACCATGGTTTTTGTGGGTACTTTAGAAAATGTTGTTTCTGCAGCCTCATGAGCACACACACACACACACACACACACACACACACACACACACACACA
>NW_026594452.1:0-10292 GCF_907164565.1 Psammomys obesus
TGGGTCATCACAAACCTGCATGCTCTCTTGCACACTCTCCTCATGGTCCGACTGACCTTCTGTTCCCGAAATGTAGTGCACCACTTCTTCTGTGACCCCTACCCCATCCTGAAGCTCTCTTGTTCTGACACCTTTATCAACAACATCACAGCCTTCACTGTGGGTGGGCTGACCTCTGTCACACCATTCACATGTATCACCGTTTCCTATGCCTGTATCCTCTCCAATGTACTGAAGTTCCCATCTATCCAGGGAATAAGGAAGGCCCTGTCCACATGTGGGTCTCACCTCACCATGGTCTGCCTCTTCTACGGGGCGATCCTGGGGGTCTATATGCACCCTTCATCTACATACTCAGTACAAGACATGGTGGCCACTGCCCTTTTCACAGTGGTGACACCTATGGTCAATCCCTTCATCTACAGCCTGAGGAATCATGATGTCAAAGGAGCCCTAAAAAAAACTCATGTTGAGGAGACCCATTTCTTTGAGATTCTACAGCTAGAAAATTTTTGAACAGAGAAGACTGATAATGAAGTAACAGAGGCCGATGTAAGTATAAGCCTCATTATTGTATTTCACATATGCTCATGTTTCTATCTTTAAATACAACACTGACGAATGTTCATAGCTATAAAATCATGAATCTATTGTCTATAGAACAAACCCTATGACCATGATTTTAGAGATAAACAGAAGACCTAGGCTTAGGTGAGTGTGTTTGCTGACCTCATGTAACACCTCTTTTGTGCTTTTCATGGTTGTATCTAGCAGTATTAGAAAGTATTAGTAGACATAAGAACTTGAGCTCACACCTGAGCTATGAGCTCTGGTGTTTACCTCCAGGACTGGGAAGGGAAGAAGCTGTAATAAATAAAATACTAGCAAAAATATCTGTAAAGAGCATAAAGATTGATACTAAATTGTCATGGAAATGGACATTTATAATCTATTCTGATATAACACACACTATCTATATCACAATATATACATCTATATCTATATGTTGGTATAATGTTTTTTTTGGAATGTATACAATTTACCCTTGTTCATTCAAATGCTGATTTATCTCCCCCACTATCTGGTTTCAATCGGAACATTGCATTGTCTCAAGTTTGTGTAAACATGCCACCATTTGTTCTCTATATTGTCAATTAAAACAACCAGCCACAATGCTGAACAATGGAGAGGATGGGGGGGCATCCTGTTCCAGAATGGGAGGAAGAGGAAGGAAGCAGGAAAGGAGAGGAGGAGAATCTGTAGGAGAGGTCTTGGAACCATGTGGAGAGATGGACCAGACCTAAGATATGACTAAAAGCAAGTATAATGGGTGAAATCTAAATGGTAGGAAACTATGCGGGCTTGGAGGTTTAGGATGGAGTAACTATTGCCCAGCATTCTGCAATAGGTTAATTGAATAAATAAGTCTCTGTGTGATGATTTGGTTATATAGCTGGTTTAGGAATAACCGCTGATTAACTAAAAGATATATTAATAATAAATATTATAACCCACAATGTCTATATCTATATCTGTATCTGTATCTATATCTATATATATGAGGGTCACATGCAATAATGAAGTTTTGCAAGTGATCCTTCCTATATAGTGTTGAATAAAATATATGAAAATACTTATTGAATAATTGTGATATGTTAAAGACTATCTCTGCATCAAACTTGTTTGTTTTGAGACAGGGTCTCACTACATAACCCTGGCTTCCCTGGAACCGCTGTTTAGAAGAAAGAGGCTGGGATTAAACTTACAAAGATCCTCCTGCATCTGCCTCCTGAGTACTGGGACTTCAGGTGTGTATTCCCATACCTGGCTTATCTTTACATCATTGGGATATAACACTAGACACATTCTGGTCTCCAGCTCAAGGAAATTGAATCACAAAAGAAATTGACCTGACTGGGTCTATAGAATCACTAATGATCCTTAGGAGTATCCAAGACTTTATTGAAGGAGAAAACAAAAAAACAAAACAAAACAAAACAAAAACAAAAACAAAACAAAACAAACAAACTACCAAACACCAGAAGCATGAAGGAAATAGAAAGACAAAACTGTCCTATTTTGTTCCTGGCACTGGCCCGGGGTGAAAGAATTCGTGGTAGTTTTTTCTGCAGGATCCTTAACTGTTGAATGGTCTGCCGTTAGGCACCAGTTCTATCTCCATTTCTGATCCTTTGATGAACTGCATGATAAGCCAGCCATGAAAGCTGAGGGTGAAGAATACATCCTAGAGCACTCCCTGGGCCTACAAACAGCTTCTAAGGAAGGCGCTGGAATGGCTATGGGGGAGAATGTGCATGGTTCCTACTTTTAACCATCTCAATAGTTACTCAAGAAACAAATAATATTTGTAATTTGTAAACGTTTCTGTGCGGTGTGTCAGGCACAGAGTGTGTCTTTAATGTGCACATGCTGTGACTGTAGTCTCCAGGTCACTCAGCATGCCCAGGTATCAGCATGGAGGTCCGACAAAGGCTCTTGCATTTGGGATCCTTTTAGATTCACTTATCAATGTCTTTCATCAAAAGGGGCCTTCTTTTCTGCTGCCAGGATTCCTGGGATGCAACCCTCTCACTCCCTGCCAGACAGTTCCATACAGAAATAATTCACCATTTGGAGACAATTCTTTAGTAGCCACACAGAGGTGCTAGGGAACCAGCTCATGAGTGCCAAGGTCAGGGTTTACCCCTCACATTTCCCTCTGCAATCCATACAACACAAAGCATGGGAAGAGCCAGCTGTGGTGGCCCATGCACGTGATCCTAACACAAAGGGCACTGAGGCAGGAAGATGCAAGTTCAATGACAGCCTGAGCTATGAGCTCTGGTGTTTACCTCCAGGACTGGAGGGGAAGAAGCTGTAACAAATAAAATACTAGCAAAAATATCTGTCAAGAACATAAAGATTAATACTAAATTTTCATGGAAATGGATATTTATAATCTATTCTGATATAATACATTATATATATATATATATACATATCTATCTATATACATACATATCTATCTATATACATATATATCACTTTGGTAACCAACCAGTGAGTATGCAAAAAGTCCAGTTGATTTGAATACAAAAGTTTATAATTAGCTCCAGGTTTGAAAAAGCTGAGTTGGAAATTTATAAGGGTTGACTCCTGCCTCAGACAGAGGGTAACATAGAAATCTAATCACAGTAACCAACTTGAGATGCCATATCCTGCTCAACAATGACAAAACCCACCATCACTTCATGAGAAATGGCCATAAATTCTTGGTAAAAGGGTGGCAGGCATGAACCACCCACCTCTCTCCATTATTCAGCCCTAATATGTTTGTATGAGCAATCCACATGCCCAGAGGGGCTGCTATTGCATAGGAATGCTGTTCTACCAAAATCTTGGGTTCAGTGCATTGGTTGGTCTGGTGAATTCCTAAGGCAATGCTTGTCTCCCACATAGGTTGCAGAAACTCCCCTCCCCCCAATGGCATTCATTAGGAGATTTAAAGAGACAGCAATGTTTCCCCATATTTCCTCCTGTTTATAACATGGGCTTTGCCAGTCTACTAGCTAACTACAGAGAAAGTGAGACAGCGCCTTCAAGATCTACACATAATTAAGGCTTCCATGTACATATGCGCATACACATGAACACATACATACACAGACATAAATCACACCGAAGAGGCCTGATGATCACCAATCAATAAACCAGTTTGGAAAACTAACAAGTAGACAGATCCACTCTAAAGCAAGCAGAAATGTCAAGGACCCCCACAAGGCTGGAGGTTTAGCCTAATACCACTAACGCAAACATAGAACTCAGACATAGAATTGTTTTCCAGACAGGGTCTCACTATGCAGGCCAAGCTAGCCTAGAGCTTATAGAGATCTTCCTGCCTCTGCCTCCCAAGTGCTAGACTTAAAGGTGTGGACCACCATGACTGAAGGAAATAGATCTTTAATAAAAGTATATTCTAGTAAATCTCAAGTTAGCCTTGTTTCAAGTCAGTTCTTATAATTTCAAGACCGCCAGTAAGAAAATAACTTAAAAATGAACAGAGCAAGAGGTAAGAGGGGAGTCAAACTGAATGCTACAGACAACTGACTTCTAAAAACATGACACTGATGAAAGATATGATGAAAAATTATAAAAGGAGTACATAATGGCATGAGTGAATGATTTTTGAGCAGTAACCACACTCAATGCAAGCGGATTAAACTCTCAGATTAGAAGGTTCATCCAATGAGTAAAAATATGATTCACTTGGATATGTATGTAATCTATAAGGTGCTCTTAAAAAGGTGTGGAGGATCTAGAGTAACTCTAACAGGTTTATGATTGCCTTGAAAACAACTTTTAAAACTGGATAAAGTATCTAGTGAAACTCTATTAGTGACTGGAAGTCACTAATAAATTGTACACTAAATTGTACTTAAACTAAATTGTACTTTCACATTAAACTAAATTGTACTTTCAAGTGGACACAGATCACTCGACATTATCAGGCCCAGGGCTAGGAAGATGGCTCAGTGGGCAAAAGCACTTCCACTGCAGGCCCGAGGACCCGAGTTGGAATCTTTACATCCCCAGCATCACTATAAGGAGTGAAATATGGCCATGCAAGGCTATAACCTCAGCATTGTGAGATGGTAGCTGGTGGATCCCAAGAGCTTGCTGGCCAGCCAACCTTGCTGAAAAAGCAAGCCTCTCTTTAGTAAAAGCCCTTGTCTCAAGGCAATAAAATGGAGACTTATAGAGGAGGGTGCTAGACACGCTTCTCTGGCTTCCACATGTGCACACACAGGGGCCCACATGAATGTGTATGCAACACACACACACACACACACACACACACACACACACACACACGTATCTGCCCACACACATACAGAACTTACATATTATGATCTCTGACCAAGACGGAAATTAATCAAGAATACCAATAACATGTCTAGAAAGTAACCCCAAATATTAGAAATAAAAACAATACACTTCTAAATTATTCATGGAACAAATGGTAGTTTACAGTGGTATGCCCAGGGACCCTAAACGAACCCACAGGAGCTGCCAGAATTCTAAGGATGCTTTCTCACCACATACCACATGTAGGAGGGAGGCTTATTCTCAGTCCCCCACCTATGAAATGATACTCCTATTGTTTCTGGAGATGCCACCCAGGACAACACTTCCAACAAAAATCTCTGTATTCAGTGACTACAACAAAGGCAGGAGCAGGGACAGAAGATATGGGTTTATTTGAATCACTGTGTTGGACTTGAGTGCTCCTGATGATGCCTTTAAGACATAATCTTCCTTTCCTAATCTACAAAGGAAACAAGAAAAGAAATTTAAACTCCCCGTGCTAAGAGATGAGCTCTGTATTTACTTTTTATTGCGGTCATAAAATACAATGACCAGAAGCAACTTAGAGAGGAAACTGTTTATTTTGGCTTACAGTTCTAGAGGGAGTGTTCGTACTGGCAAGGAAGCCGTGGCATGGCAGCAGAACAGGAAGTTGGCTGGTCACAGTTTCATCCACACATAGGAAGCAGTAAACAGGAAGTAGAGCAGGGCTATAAACTCCCAAAGCCCCCCCCCTCCGTGATGCGCTTCCTCCAGCAAGGCTGCACTTCCTAAAGATTTCCAAACAGCACCACAATCTGGGGACCAAGTGTTCAAATCAAGAGTTTATTGTGGCTATTTCTTATTCAAACCATAGCATGATGTTTACTACTTTCTTGCTTTCACTTCTTTTCTGTCTGTAACTTGTAAACAGGATTGACACACAAAAGGGATGTCACAGAGCTCTGGATTTCCCAAGGATCCTGAGACCTCACACAAACCTGTGGATGCTCAAGTGAAGAAATCTGACCCTAGATGTCCAGGCTGTTCCAGCTTGCACTTTTCTCCCCTCCATAGCTACCTGGATCTCTTTAAAACAAGCAAGTCCACGCCCCTACCATTCACTTCTCTCTGCTCCCAAGAGTTAGCCATGGCAGCTTTGCACTCCCCTAAATGCCTGAATATTCTCTCCACCTGAGAACTGCCAGAGGGCAGTTCCATATTTACAACGACTCTTTCTTCTTTAAACCCACAAAGTGGTCCATTTTAGTGGCTTCACTGCACCCTTGCTTACAAAGATATTTGCATAAAAAATGCATTGTGAAGGCTCCCAAGCACTAGATGGCAATGGAGTCGATGAACCTACAGTGCTCCATGGTCCTATGGTGCATTGTTCCTGGTGTCACCTAACTTAGGTGTCAGCCCTTTCTCTGGGATGATGTGTGCAGAACTCCAGGGAATGCTACCCGAGGGGTGGAGGCTGGAGGAGTCCCTGAACTGTGCTGATGAGATGTGTTAGTTGATGAGAAAATTGGTGGTGGGAAAAACTTTACAAGAGGCTACCATTTGCCCAGATATTGGTGACCTTAGATAGAATATGAGCAGAATGGGAAAACCATACAAATGTCACACTGTGAAAGTCTACCGATGCAGAAATCAATCACTCTCCTGAAGCAGCAGCCTGGGACCAAACAACTTTAACCGCATACTGGTAGTGGTGGTCTGCCCCACCACAAGTAGCATGAGAGAGTCTTGCTGCCCAAGCCAGCAAACCTCTGCCAGGAGATGTGATGTTGAAGTGTGTGCATGTCTGGAACTTCCTAATTGTTTTAATATATAATTTTATTTTTGTAATTTATTCACTTTATATTCCAATTGTAGCCTCCTCCCTCATCTCCTCCTGGTCCAACCCTCCCTCCCCCTTCCTCTGTATGCTTCTTCCCTAGTCCTCAGAAAGGAGGAGACCTCCTCTGCTACCATCTGATCCCAGCCAATCAAGTCTCATCAGGACTGCCTGCATCCTCTTCCTCTGTGACGTTGCCAAGGCTGTCCTGCCAGGGGAAGTGACCAAAGAGTCCACAACAAAGTCCTTGTAAGAGGCAGCCCCTGCTCCCCTTACTAGGGAACCCACATGGAGACTGAGCTGCCTAAGGCTACATCTAAGGAGGGGGTCTAGGTCCTCTCAATGCATGGTCCTTGGTCTCTGCAGGGCCCACTGGACCCAGATTTGTTGGCTCTGTTGGTCTTCTGGAGCTCCTGTCACCTCCTGGTTGTTGAGATCACCTGGGCTCAAAGGTTTTAGCTTTGTTGGTCTCCTAGTGGGAATCCTGTCCCCTCCATGTCCTTCTATCCCTCCCTTCTTCCATAAGACTCTCTACACTCTCCCCAAAGTTTGGCTGTGAGTCTCAGAATCTGCTTCTATCCCCTGTTGGGTGGAGTCTTTCAGAGGCTTTCTTTGGTAGGCTCCTGTCCTATTCCCTCTCTTCAACCACAACCAGTATCTATTCTATTTGCCCTTGTGAATGAGAATTAAGCATCCTCCCTAGGGTCCTCCTTATTATTTAGCTTCTTTGGGTCTGGCACTTTCTAATTTTTAAAGATTTATATATTTTAGTCTGTGTGCATGAGTGTTTTGCCTGGAGTTCTGTAGGTGCACTGCATGTGTGCAGTACACGAGGAGGCCAGAGAACATACGAACATAGGTACCAGGTTCCCTGAGACTGGAGTTACATCTCCCCAGCGTCATCTGAGATTCTGTGCTCTGGCTCTAGTGTGATTGTCTATACTGTTTTGTAGAGGAATATGCTGGAATTAGGAGGGCTACTTATGTTTTCACAGAACATGTTTTTCCTAAAAACATGGGCTTTATTCAAAACTGTCAGTACAATTACCACACTGTGTAATGTATTATGGTGATGTCTGATACTTACTTTTATCATTAAACACTATGAAATACTGCTAATAAATCTAGCAGTTCTCTTGGTAGGACAGATGAGAAAAGTGAAGGAAATGTATGAATTCTAGGAGGATGCAGTTACTCTTTAAAAGGCCAAAAAATTCCAAAATGTGTGAAAGATGTTCTCTCAGTTTTGTCCCCCTCCTGTAGAAGCCAGTCCAGTTTCGTTCGATTGTGTGACAGCTGTATCTCTTATTTGTGCAGCACACAAGTAACTGCAGACTGATAACTTTTGAAAAGTTTCTTGGAACACTAAGGACCATTAGGGAAAGCAGAAACAAGGTCAATAAATAAATCGGTGGGATTTACCTTTAGTTTCCCTGGTAACATCGACTTCCACATAAAACAAAATTGAAAAAGAACATAGGAGCTGGGATGAAAGCCTAGTTCGTAAGCGGTTTGCCTTGCAAACATGGGGATCTGAGTTCAAGCCCTAGAAACCACATGAAAAATCCAGGTCCTGCGGCAGCGAGCACCTGCAATCCCAGCACTGGAGGAGGAGACAGAAAGGTCCCTGGGGCTCGCTTGTCAGGCAGGCTAGCCGAGTCAGCAAGGGAGAGACTGAAGAAAACGCCTGAAAAACAGCACTCGAGACTGGCCTCTGGCACACACAGGCACAGACATACACAGACACAGATACACACACACGAATACTAATACTGGAAATGCAGGATTGATGTCTGACATTCGTCTTGTTAACTCAAGACCCTTACGTGTATTGTACATTGTAAGTTTTAACTCCAGCCATTTTTGAGTTCACAGCTTGGACTGTAGACACCTGTTGTACTGGGGTCATATTGGTCACACACCAAAAGAAAAATACAGTGAAAATGAGTGAGGATTTTAACTGAGTGATGATGGAAAAAAATTACATACAAACATGGGTGTACGGAATGTTTGGAGGAAGAATTTGTCCTTTTAAATGCTTACAGGAATAAAAATGCAAAACTATGGGATAAGTACTTATGCAGGAACTAAGTTTTTCTCATTGTTATTTCTTTGGTCCAAGTAGACAGAATACAGACAGAGAACACCGAGCACATATTCCTAACGAGGACCTCTGAGGAATCAACCCTCGGGACACCGCAGGGGGACAACGAACCTCCCACCCTCATGGAAGCCCTGACCTCTGGGGACAGAGCCTGCCTCTGTTTGCTTCCTCTCACCACCTAAAGTTTACTGCTATAAAAGACAGCCGTGTACCTCACTCTAAAGGTTCTTGTAAGAAGATCTCACTCAGTTCTCACCTCCCCCTGTGAATGTCCCATCATCCAAGTCCAGGATGGGGCCAGCAGAGATGGGATTCTGTGAAAGCCTCTGAGAGCAGCAGGTGAGAGGGTTGGGGGCACAGGTTAGTGACTAGTTCATCCAACAGCAGACCGAGTCCCAGAGACCCTGATGTAAGGAATGACACTAGAAGGAGCTAGAGTTATGCTAAGTTATCTAGTCAAGTTCAAGAGGGGAGTGTTTCTTGTCCTCGCAGGAGGAGACAACTAGGTCTAGTGACGTGTGGCAACAGGCTCCTAACAGCCTTTCCTGGGTAAAGAGACGCCCCTTCCTCTCTCCAACATGCAAGGTTGTCCCCTTGTCTTACGTTTGTGCCAGTTTCTTCTCTGGGTTCATTGATGGTGACCTGTGATTCCATTACAAAGGGGTCTCAGACTTAAGCTACTTTGGAGACTATTCTGAGCCCCGTATAGGGAACTAGGCTAGTCTAGGAATTGCCCAGTTTTAATTGTACGGTCCAGGGATCCAAGCTCAGGGACAAGGCTATGTCATGCCTCAGACACAGCCCTTAGCGCGGCTCACAAGAGGCTAGTGGATGAAAGCTGATGTCAGCTGCCTACTTCCCACAAGAATCACTGTCAACGACAGCAGTGCTGTCTCCTCAAGGAAGTTGCTGCAGATGCTGAATCCTGTTTCAGATGATGCCTGGTGGCTATCCAGTCAGAGTGGAAGGGGTTAGGTGTGTGACACATCAGAGCACACTGTTCTGAGGGACGCAGCCTGCTGAAGTGTCGTTATTACCTTCCAGCAGGAAACCAGCCTATGCTAGGCCACCTCCTGTCACAAATACTATAGCAGGAAAGCAAGGAGAATTTCACCTTGTTTCAGTGTATAATCTTAGCACCAATTTCAAGTGTGGAGGGAAAATCCCCTTCAGACTGAGTCTCTTCTCTTCTCTTCTCTTCTCTCCTCTCCTCCCCTCCCCTCCCCTCCCCTCCCCTCCTCTCCTCTCCTCTCCTCGTTGTTTCTGTCATGGGAAGGGTCTGTCCCTAGGACCTCTCAGTCTAAGCATTCTTACATGTCTTGACAGCATGTGTCAAAACATCTTCCTTTACCCCGAGCATACATAGCTGTCATAAGCCATCAAGACCACAGGACCACTCTATAGGTTTCTCTAACTCTGCTCCATACACTGTGGCTCCAGAGTTATTCTAAGCTAATAATAATAATAATAATAATAATAATAATAATAATAATAATAATA